>NC_056737.1:803863150-803968150 GCF_019279795.1 Protopterus annectens | reverse complement strand
TCTATAGCTCACCTTAATATCTGTAGTATTAATACTAAAATAACCCAGCTCCATGCTCTGCTAGACATACACTCATTCAACATCCTTTGCCTGTCTGAAACTTGGCTTAAACCAGCAACCCAAGACAGTGTGATTATTCCCCCTGGCTAGAACATCCACAAACTGGACCGTAAAGCTAAAAAGGGTGGTGGGATAGCAATTATTTACAAAACAGGGATGCAAATTACTGTCTTACATGATAAGCCTCCCTCTGTAAGTAATGCTGAAATCCTTATCTGCAAACTCCAGCTTAATACACATAAATCCATCTCTATAATCTGCATATACCCTCCCCCTGGAAATAACATCAGTACCCTAGAAGAGATCCTCAGCTGGCTCTCCACTCAATTCCCACAAGAAACCATATTCCTGGGCGATGTCAATATCAGCTGGAAAACCTGCACCTCAGTAGACCCTCCCCCCCTCTTAAGTCTTCATGGTTTTTCATAAACCATTCAAGCTCCCACCAGAACTAACAAACCTAATAACAAAGAAAGCATAATAGACTGGATTCTGATAAATTGTCACCACCAAACTTATACAGTAGGAACATTACCTAATGACATAAGCGTCCATGCACTTACTTACTTAATCAGACATAAAACTGATACCCCTAACCCAACTAAATTTAAAATGGTCAGAACTAATAAAAACTTTAACCCTGAAACCTTCCAAGGTGAACTAAGAGCCTGTAACTGGTCCCCTCTTAAACACCTTCCACTGGATGATGCTGTATCATACTTTAACTCAAAGTTACTATCTATTCTAGACTCATATGCTCCCTCAAGATCTATCAGAATTAGCTCAAAACCCGCATCTTGGCTATCAAAGGATACATGACATAAAATTATTCTGAAAAATAAACTCTGGATCAAATACCGTAGAACTAAAGATCCCATCGACCAACTAAACTTTAGGCAAATAAGAAACATTACAAAAACAGCCATACATCTAGATAAAAGAAACTACTACTGCCATTTACAACAAGCTAACCAAGATAATCCACAAAAGTTCTGGGCAGGAATAAATACACTCCTAACGCCTTGCCACTCTGACACCCCATGCCCCTCAGGCACTGCCCAAAACAACCCAAAACAAACTGCTGATGCCTTCAATACCTTCTTTACTGAAACTGTCCAGTCTCTATCTAATCAAATATCCCCAGATATCCCCTCTCTGTCCACCTCTTCTAATACTTCTCTTCCCTTATTTCAACTGCAACCTGTACCCACATCACTAATATGTTCTCTGCTCCACAAACTGAAATCCTCCTCTCCATCAGCTGATCAGCTACCAGCTCAATATCTAAAAATTGCAGCTAAAACATTAGCCTATCCCATTTCCATCCTAATTAACAGAACCATTTGAAGGCTACATTCCTTCAATCTGGAAAATTTCACATATTATTCCCCTGCATAAAGGCGGTAACTCAACAGAACTCTCAAACTACTGATGCATAGCCTTACTGTCCCCCCTAACTAAAATCATGGAAAAATGCATCCAAAAACAACTTCTAAATCACCTCTTAAATTACAATCTGCTAGCTGACTGTCAACATGGCTTTAGACCATTCCACAGCACCACCACAACCCTCCTTTCCTTCACTGACTGCATCAACAAAAAACGGAATAATAGCATCCTTACCTCTGCTCTCTTTATCGATCTATCCAAAGCCTTCGATATGGTCAATCATGAGATACTAATAAACTTACTTAAATCTTTCGCACCAGACACAAGTGCAATAAACTGGTTCCACTCCTATCTTCATAACAGACATCAGGCAGTTCTTTGGCACAATAACTTATCCAACCACCTACCCATTACCCTTGGAGCCCCCCAAAGCTCAATTCTTGGCCTTCTTCTGTTTTCTATTTTCATTAATGATCTTCATACTACTATTCCTCTTGCAACCTGTATACAATATGCAGATGATTCTATTTTGATTTGTTCTGCCTCATCCCCCTCCAAACTTCACTCTATCACCCAACAGACATTCTAAACCATATAAATGTGGTTCCTAATGCTTAATCTTAAACCCCAAGAAAACCAAATTGTTACTTTTCTCCCCCACCCAAAAATCTCCTCCACTCAACTTCTCTGTCTTGTCAAGTAATGGCACCAATATTTCACCCAACCCAACTACCAGGCTCCTACAAGTGGAGATTGACAACAATCTATGCTTTGACACTTACCTTAACACTATAAAACTAGTTAACAAAAAACTAGGCTCATTGTACAGAATTAAACCATTCCTTACTCCACTTGCCAGAACATCCATCACCCACTACCACCTAATTTCCACCCTCCTTTATGCCTCCTCTATCTACACTAATCTGTCCAAAGCTAACCTCAGCAAAATGGCTGTTGCCTACAACAGTATTGCTAGATTTGGCTCTGGCTCTACTTTTAGAACTCACCACTGCATACACTTAATCCAATTAGGATGGCTTGAGCTACAAAACCTGATTTTATTTCACCAACTCTCCTTAGCCAATAAAATCCTGTACAAACCCATTAATACTCCCATACTCACTACACTTATTACTCCTTACTGCAATCTTAAAAGCCTATGTTCTTCTAATAAACTACTTATTTCCACTTGTAAATACTATAACATGGCCGGAAACTCTTTGTTCTCAAACACAATAGGAAAAATCTGAAACTCCCTTCCTGACAATCTCACTGCACTCTCTTCTTCTCCCTGCTTTAAATCCCAACTCAAAACTCACCTCAAAACACACTGGCTCTGCCCGCGTACTAACCCTGACTAGCTTTCTATATCCTCTCAAGTACTTCCAATTTTTCTGATTACAGAACTTATACTAACACTTCCCTGTTTCTTCTATCATGCTCAATGTGTACACCTTTAATTTGTAGTTATTTAATATTTCTACTGCAAATATATGCTAATGAATATTCTCATAGCTAATTGTTTTTCTCTGTTATTAATGTATGCATTTGGAGCTTTTCTCCCCGGGCCTCCACTGAAAATGAACATGTATCCAGTTGGACCAGCCCGGTCAACAAATGTAAAATAAAATAAAAATAAATAAATATATATTTTAATTGCTTTTCCACCTCCACATCTGCCAACTATCAGCCTTAGGTACTAAACCCATTCATTCCTCTATTATAAGAGCCTCTTAGAAACTCTTGATGGGATGGACAAGAAGTGACCACAGGGGCCTATCATCATTCTAGGCAGATATAAAGATTGTTTTTCTGCCCTTTACCTGCATCTTTCTTCAGTAAGTCCATAGGTCACAGTGCTCTCGATGCACAAGGACCTGGCTTCATGCACCCACCCTTTGCCCAAGGGCCTGGCTTCATGCACCCATCCTATGTCCAAGGGCCTAACTTTATGCCTCCAGAATGGGGACCTTTCATTTAAGGAAAACCCTTAACGTTACCTATGCCAGAGAATTACAAGGAAGCTCACCATTCTGAGCTGCACTATTACTGATGCAGAGTTCATGACATCTTTACTAGAGGTCATAATCCCTCCTAAGGGCAGCTGCGCCATGTGCAGTTGCATCATTATGATGGCCTGTTGTGCCTTTATTCTGATGTTTGCATGCACCTGCACATATGCCCCATGAAGTCTGTTGCCAATGCCTTGGCAGTGCCAAGTACATGCCTCCTAGTTCATTGCACTCACTGTAATACATTTGTCTGGACCAGGTCATCTTCCTCCCACATGATGCGTGACAGTTATCAACACTTATTCCCATCTTACCACATCAACCCACCATATTGCTATTCGATCTTGGGTTGCCTGGATCATAGTCAGGGTGATGTAACTTAAGACACCTCACACCATTTTTGCACAGATGTGGGTGTTGTTTTGAACTGACAGGGGGAGAGAAATACTCATAAGCAACAAGATGGCCATCATCCTCCCTATATCCCCTGACGTATATACAAAATAAATGTTTATAGACATACACTTTTAATAGCCTTTTGTAAATATGGTGGGGGGGTGCAGAAAGGTTGGCAGCACTCCAGGTGGATGTTATACCTCCTGTCTTAACACAGAGGTACTAGAGGTCATGACTGCCTCAGGGTGTGATACTGAACACCCTCTTGGGTATTTAAAGTAAGTTTTGCTATTAAGGCTTTCTGCAATAGAGCTGACAACATCCGATGCATTAATCAATATATAACACCTCTTATATCTCAGAAAATTCAAGTGAAATCCTTGAAATATGTATATATAGGAGAGCAATATGAATTCTCAGCCCTTTGCCACAGAAGTGCTAGACTAGCACTCACTATCTCAGAATTTTCATATATATGAACATTTTGTCAGTCATGGCAATTTCAGATTATTCATTTGGCACTGAAATGAACTGCTGTTTAGTTAAGTGCAGCACAGACAATTAAGGCTTCATGTCATTACGATGTCAATGCTTTCCAAACAGAATGTCTGGGATATTTGTGTTGACTGTACATACACAGTAATGTATTAGTTTGATGCACGTAGCAATCCACATGAAATACTCATTTGGAATTAGCAGGGTCTTCCAAGATCTGATTTACATCTTCATTCTCACCTATTGCAAATGCCATTTAATGTCAAAAGATGTAAAATGATTTTGATGATGGCCACTAACATGTGTCAAAATTGTCATCTAAAACACACTTGTATAAAAAAATTGATGTGATCTTGCTGTTGAGAGAACCAGTTTGATCTTAATGCATTACATTAATAGTTTGGCGCAGTAAACAGCTTGCATTAAAAGTAACTTAGTTATCCAGATTGCAGCTCTTTTTAATAGTGGTCACACAAAACAGTAGCATACTAATGCATTTCACACACAGCTCATTCACATGCTCTTATACCATGATCACTGTCCTTCTTGTCTGCAACTGATGTGTCCCTACATCTCCATGCACTTGGATGCATTCTGACTGGACCACGGTACAGCTCAGTATTTTAAGCACCTTTATTTCTTTACTCAGCTGTCACTTCATCAGAATAGCCTGACATTCAGAAAACCAAATCATTATATAGACACACATGTAAGTCAGATTTTAAAATAATAACCTTTCTACTCGTATTATGTAGAATGCTAGTTGTATGGTAAATATTAAAGCATTAAAAAGAACATAAGATTGCATAAAAATATATACACTGTCATGAAGAAACTAGCATACTGGCATTTGTTTATCTCTG
Source organism: Protopterus annectens (assembly GCF_019279795.1). Lineage (NCBI taxonomy): Eukaryota > Metazoa > Chordata > Ceratodontiformes > Protopteridae > Protopterus > Protopterus annectens. Next base: position 803,962,935 of record NC_056737.1, on the reverse strand, counting down.
TGTGGCTTTTAATTTAAGCACGCTCTTTATGCATACTGAATCATTAATGACTAGGACCTCTGTGGCATTCAGTGTTAACTGCCACTTCACCTCTCTAATTTCAAGCAGGGATTTGATGTCTCCTCATCTGGGATTTGGCATAATGGCTTCCATTATATAAAAAAAAAATTCTGAATTTTTTTGAATTTAGTGCACAACATGTGCTTATACAGACAATTTCACATTGTTTTGCTTTGATTTGATTTGCATATCTGCCAGCTTTTATACTATTACTGTTACTATTTCCTGCCATACAACTAGAGTATTTGCAACAGTTTTACTGGGGGTGTAGTCTGTGATGCAGGAAAAACAATTGGTACAAAAAGGTACAAAATGAAAAACATATGCAATGTATTGCATTCTTATACAATCCATTGCTAAGGCATTTAGACAGCAGAATTTCAGAAAATGGAATGACCTGTAATAGTGTAATTAAAGCTATGGGCTTTGTGTGGATTTTGCATATGCGGTTTGTAAAGTTATACTTTTTATCTTTACAGTACAATGAATTGGAAATGCAGTCTATGTTAAACTAAATGTAGATTTGTATTTAGTGTTTATTTAAGGTGAGAGAAGGCATTTGGGTTTGTCATTGTCTTGATTTTGTTTGTATGGTATGTAAACTTTAATTTTAAAAAAGAGTATCATAACTATGGGGTGTTTAGGAGAATTTTAAAAGCTTTTATGATGACTTCACTCAATAGATATATTTGTAATGATGTCTTTGATCATACTTTTAAATATCTTTGCAGTGCACCATATATGTGTGTTTGTCACACCTCGTATATGAGGTCTAAAATTATAGTAGATTAGATAGTAGATAAATAGATAGACGTATTCATATACATATAATGTCAGATAAGTAGATAGAAAGACAGGCAGATAAATAGATAACTCACCTGAACATCATCATGCTTTTGAGGTAGACATTCTGATATAAGCTTACTTTTGTTTACAACCTCTTGTAAGGGTATCTCTCTCTTTCTCTCGCTCTCTCTTTTTCTTTCTCTTTCTCTATTTAACCTACCATCACCTTAGACTCCCATATATATCATGTGAGAAAAAACATGTATATGGTACACTGCACTAAACACTGCCTTGTTTAATACTTGCTTTGCCTAGAAATAATTTGGACTCATCCTCATACCAACTCTGTGCTTTAAAAGGAGCAGACCATTTCCTACTCCAGCCATAATGTCTCACCTTGAAGAATATTAATGAAAATGGTGGAAAACTAACAGCCAGATCAGGTCTTATATATTCTATTTTCTGCTCAGTCATGTGCATTGGTGGGAACCTCATTTGCATGATGGATTTTGGGCTTTGATAATGTAGGTAGTTTATTATTATGGTTCATTATGGAACTTTAAGGTATGAAAGATGGCAGCCCTGTACCTCTGTGTATGCTGGTAAGAAATCAGGCACTACAGTGACTCCATTCACAGATTATTATATATAGAATTATGGACCATATTAAGAGGGTGTTTTCATCACACAAATTGAGTGATTCAGAAACAGCAATACATTTAGCTGTAATTAGTATAATCCTGGAACTCAGCAAGATGAACTTGTGTGAGGTAGGCACAAGAGTAAACAGAGAGAACCATTGTGCTATGGAACAACTCACAGAGGAGCAACGTCAGAACCTGCTATATCTGCACCTGTTGAGTATACCTGCTTGTAAGTGCTATTGTGGTTGTTCACCATAATATAATATTAGTTTGGCGATGCTTTTAAATGTTTTGGGAAGATGTATTGTGTGGGGTAATGCATGGGTAGGGCAACACCTAACACTGCTTTGGGATTCCCTCCATCCGAACACAAGCATTTGGCAGGGTTCCAATAGTGCATGTAACTCCAATATGCAGCATTTATATAACAAAAAATAGGAGTTAAGAGAATAACTACTTGTAAGCTATCTAAACCAAAAACTAATAAAAACTCAAAAGCAGAATGACTTGTGGTACTCATGTCCAAACAGAATACTTTTAATATAAAGTTATAAAGCATTTTCATCTTTCAAATTGCAAAACTGATGAAGTCTTGCAATTTGAAAGACAAAAGTGTTTAATAACTTTATATTAAACGTATTCTGCTTGGGCATGTGTTCCACCAGTCATTCTGCCCTTTTTTTTTTTTTTTGTAATGCAGTATTTACAGTTTCTGAATTGTTCCACTATCTTGCTTTGCCTCATTTTTAATAATGTTGCTCAATGTCATGTCAGGAATTGTTCCACTATCTTGCTTTGCCTCATTTTTAATAATGCTGCTCATTGCCATGTCATTATATGGCCATTAGAATATGCTGCACCTGGCCTTGATGCTTGGCTTGGCCACATCATGGGGTTTGTCCTCCTGAATCACATACAGCATGCACATGACTACTCTTCTCACAGGTTTGCTTACCACAATGTAGCAAAGTTTTTGAATTTGGATGACTGAGTGGCATTATTATTTTAGGCTGAAATGGTGGTATCTCATTTTTTGTGACTGAATGCACATTTGGCTGGTACTTTGGAGAAATGCTTTGTTTTTATTGCATTTGTGGCTGTGTGTAGAGTCAGCTGCAAAAAACTCAGTACCAGTTTTAGACCAAAACATTTTATTTTTGTTTCCACATTTTGGATATGCTGGTAATTATTTTAACCTGATATATGTTCCACATTTCTAATGATGAAAACATTTTCATTTTTGCAACATCCTTTGACTTGCTAAAGCAGAACAGGCTGTGATGCTGCCAGCCCATATAGCTGGAATTTTGTACTTATTCTTTGTGATTTTTACAAATGTAAGAAAATTATATGTTATGTGTATATTAAACTACCGGTGCAGAAGTGTGTGTAAAGTACTGAGCTAAAATGTAACCACAGTGCACCCTACTGGAAAAGAACAGAAATGTATAGAAACTATATATCTGTGCAAATGTATGTTTTAATAGTAGAAGCTGGAACATACCTAACTTGCAAAAGTTCAAGAAAATAAGTTGAAATTAAAAGTGTTTTACACTACAAAAGTTAGTTACTGTAGTTTTTATTGTCTTGAAACAAAATAATTACTAGGTTTCAAATGTAAAAGTGTTAATTGTTTTACAACTTCCAGTTTTAGGCAAACATCTGAGAGATATGTATTTTTCACAGAGAAATGTTACATTTTGTTAAGTTTCTGTTAGCCTGGGAACTGAAGGCAGCTGACAAAGAGTGATGTCATCTAAGCTAACCCAGCAGTATTGTTGATTATTAATTTAAGAACTCTGTCAGAGAAAGTCTGTACATTTTGTATCTTGTCTTAGATCTAGAAGCATCCATTCAGCACTTCTCATCTGCATTTGCCTTGCTCTGTAAGTAAGTTATTTAGGGCATAGTATCTTTTAGACATAGGAATATAGTAATGATTAGTTTACATATTTTCTGTATTCATTTGAGACTGTCCTGCAATGTTGTTTTAAAATGTGTCCTGTGATAATGAAATCTGCAGTTACTGTGTTGCTTGAGTAATATCTTGTTTTTTTATTATTTATTATTAAACATATTTAAACCTTTTAATTGAGGCTGGTTTGTTTACAGATATTTAAGCTCTTAGAGTACTTGCATATGTATTTGGTGGCACTGTACAGACCACTCCTAAATAACATTAGTCTTGGTCACACCTGCCATTTGGATTAATAGTAGCATTACACAGTAAGACTGGGCACCCTTTGGTAAGGGCCTTATAGTAGCTGATAAGTAAGGGTGGCTGGTGGCAGCTGGTACTACCTTATAGTCTGGGCAGAAGGGAGCATAGCTAGTAAACCTATGCCATCCTTTCCCAGGTGTGTGTTTGTGCTTGTATAGCAATCAAATCTCAAAGTGTGTGTGTGTGTCAGCTACTTGGGCAGGGACACAAAGCATTGGTTGGATAGAGAGGGTGCTGGAGGTCTTAGCTTGGCCACTCGGCTGAGATCTTAACCCTATAGCTGTACCAGTGGGGAGTCTTATAGGGAATCTGAAGGAAGAGAGAGAAACCAGCCGCAGACTGACTGTGATCTCTGTGTGCTCTTATGGGAAATTGTACTTTACTATGTATGTACTTGTCATCCTCCCAATGTGCATGTCCCTCACCAGTGCTAGTGGTGAGGACTGAGGCTCCTTGATTACTGGGCCAGTGCAGGGGCATCACACAGGCTACCATAATATTTCTGCCATACACTTTTCTTGCTTCCCAAGGAAATCATACTTGGACAGCTAGATGGCAAGAAAGTGTACCTAGAGTTTAAGACAAATGTCTCCCAATTTGTATAAATTAATACCCAAGGCTACCCCTAAAAAAGAAAAAAAATTCAGATTCAATTAAGTAAGGCTGTATGGGGTTCAGTGTTTGCGGAATTATTATTATATTATTATTGTTATTATTACCATTTAGGAAAATATTTCTTTTTCTGGCCATGTTCTATAAATTCTGATAAGGTGTTAATTATCAAAGACTGAAAAATATGCAAATTGATGCAACATGTGTTACCATAAGGAATGTCTGGTTAGCTAAGATGAGGAATAGCAGAGAAGCAAATGCCCATTTTAATTAGAAACACAGCACAGCAGGTTAGACAAACTGAGTAAGTGGTCCCATATCTATTATAAGAATTTATTTTTGTAGTTTTATTAGCGAATTACTGAAAATCTCACCTCAGTGCTCAGTGATGGCATATAGTGATGACGTTCCAAAGTCATAAACAGTAGGTCTATGAAAACCAGTAGCTACAATGAAAATTATTTTGTCACATAGAACTTTGTTAACACTGCTGTCATATGTGGTACATAATCATTTCTCTGATGTGGAAATCCATGTCTAAAAGGTCATACTAGAAATTGTAATTAATGAAGCCATGCTCCTTATGATGTGCATATTAACCGCATATAAATGCATAAACACGTTATGCCTAATCAACTGAATTACTAACAGCTGACTCCCCATTTCAGAACCATGCTAAGTGAATTTTATGTACTCCTGTCTCATAACTTACACTTTGCCGTGAAAGGGGGCATTCTTCCAAAATATGGATTGTGTGGTTTTCTACAGCACAAGATTTCTGGCAGATCTGAAAACATCATGCCATTAATATTTTGTACAAAAGGTCACTAGATACTTTAGCCTCAGTAAGTTAAAATGCACATTTTAGTTATTTAGTATTGAGGATGACAGGAAAACAAAATCATGCTATCAACTAAATTTGGGATTTTCATTTATAAGAACTTTGAACTGAAATCACTTTTACAGTTATGTAAACACAAATTAAGGAACATATATATCCATGGTATGGTGAAATGTACTCTGCCATGTTTTTGCATGATTAATTATATGTCTGTCAAGTGCTTTGATTTATTTTCTGCAAAATAAATCATTGTTAGAAGGGATTGTACAAAATGCATTTTGTGCAATACCTTGCAAGCTACTTAGAAGATTATATGCCAAGGGCTGGAGGAATGTTGTCATCTTCTATTGTGTACAGAAACCTGAAAAATGAATCAGGCAACAGAGTTCACACTTAGCTAAACTGAGAGTAGGACAGAAACACGCCCTCAGGTACAGAGCATTGACAATGACATGACTCAAATTACCTTGAGTAGTCCAAGCCTGTGAAAACTAAGCATTAATCTGATAATGAAACATAACCTCTGTGGTTCCATTGACAGCTTCCAGATGAACACAATAGACAGGGCACTGGGCCATGTGTGTCCCACACAGAACAATAAGCACTACTCTCCCGCAAGGATCTGTTTGGTATAGCCAAGCCCTGTCATTTACACAACACCTATGATTTATGAAATAAAAAGGTCCTTGTTGGTTAGAGAAAAAAACACAACAAAAAGAATTATGTCAGGAAACTCTTGTTAAAAAGTTCTTTGCTTTCATGAGTTTCCCACTTTGTGCAGCAAGGTAGTAATTTTTCTGTGCCAAAAAAGATTAAACATCTCTTTATTATGTGATGCGAAATTAAAGTCAAAATAATTTCTCAGGTGCCCTTCCTTATCTGCACTTCATTGGCCCTCGTCATTCTTCTAACCTGTAGCTTTAGCATAATTTGGAATACTGATATTAATTTCCTCCTTACTGTATTTTCTTGGTAACTCAGAACATGTTGCATGATTAATACGGACAGTGGTGCCTTGGAATGCTAAGTTAATTTTCTAAGGGACATAGAAAGGACCTGCTTTCTTTAAAAGCCATAGAATGATAGAATTACTTTCAGTTCATAGAAGCGCACTTCTGATATTTATACATGTCCAGGAACCCCAGAATGTAACTCTGGTTGAGGACCCAAGGAAATATTTAACAGAAAATTGTAAACATGCATATTAAAATTTATTATTCACTTCCTCCATATATTGCCTTCTAGGTCCAAGGTCACTTTGGTTGGAAACGTAATATATTAGTACAACAAAGCAATGGTTTAATGTTTTAAATAAAGTGATGCTTCTGTATGTTTGGAATAAAGTGGGAGTGGACGGAGAGATGTTAGGATATATCTATGTCTCATGGCATTTCTGGTTAAAGCAGAAATAGCTAGGAATGGAAGGTAGGGGTGTTTGCAGGGCCAGGGTAGAGAGAAGAAGCATTTGTGCATTAATTAGATTGTTAGAGAATTTGCTAGATTATTAGAAGTGATGATCCATTTGGAGTGTGTAACATGGGAGAGAGAGCATTCAGGTAGAAAGTTAGATATGGGATAGTAGGATGTGTAGTTGGGGCAGCTGTTTTAGGAAAAGTGTATTGGGAAAGTACTGGATGTGGGTTTGGTGGGATGGAAGTCATATGTTTCATCAACATGAAAGTAGCAAAAACAAATGTTAATCATATAACAATAAATGCAAATATTTTAAAGAAATTATGTGCATTTTAAAGATGAATTACAAAGATAAACATATGCACACACACACACACACACACACACACACACACACACACACACACACACACACACACACACACACACACACGCACACACACACATTGTACTGTTAAATAGCACATAGTACAAAAATGAAAATGCCTTGTATCAAGCTCATTGGGGTCATACATATAAAAAATCAGTATAATTTTGTTTTATTTTTGTAAGTAAAGAAAATATCAGATTAAATGGTAAAGCAGGGCATGTAGGAGAACACAACTCTACAAATGTACCAAAGATGTAATGTAGCATGGGACACTACAGCCATTCATTGGTTTGTGTTCTAGGGTTCAGGTGGATTATGTTTTGTTGACATTGTTAATGTCAAAGTTGTGGTGTTTAGATGATTTTATGTAGACCCTACGCATATACATATATATATATATATATATATATATATATATATATATATATATATATGTGTGTGTGTGTGTGTGTCAATGCACCGATGATGCCAATGGATGAAACTGGTCTGCTTTTTTAACAAAATGTCATGCTGCTTTGTATAGGCCTATGTATATTAAATAGCCTAAAGTAAATTCAGATTTTTTGAATGCTGGCTTTTTTTTCGTGAAGCTATATATATATATATATATTGATAAATTTATCTTCAGTTGGTCGACTAACACAAATGTCGACATCCTGAAGGTAAACCACTCTACATCAAAAATGGAAACATTGATTTCCTAGCATGCATGTATCAAGGTTTCTTCTCAACACATGCAACTATCATTTAAAAAAAAAACATAAACAACTTCCCCACACCCCAGCTAATTATATGTTCTACCATATTATGTAAGTAAGCTTTCCTCTAGAAAACAACACTTGCTCATTGATTTAGCTCGTCCCCATTTTCATACTGCAGAATGTGTCATATAATTGCTGTATGTAACTACTATGACTGCGCACTGTCATGTTATTGCTATTTGTATTGTTATTGTTATTGCACAAATCCACTACAATATAAAATGTTAAGTTAATTTTCTGTTTGTAATGTGGAGCTTTTCTCCCCAGGCCTCTGCTAAAAATGGACTCCATGTCTAGTCGGACCTTCCCGGTAAACACATGTCAAATAAATAAATAAAATAAATAAATAAATAAATACATAAATAGTTAATATTTTTGGCACACAGGATTTTTGGACTTGCTTGGTTCTCCCCTGAAATAAGTTCTAGCTTCCCCATGGAAGCTGGCCTCACTGTCTTAGAACTGCTGCCATGGCAATGACACTGTCCTATTCTTTGGCAATAGTTCAGTCACCCTCTGAGACACACATGTAAACATGTGTCATACATGTAGTACAAATGCATGTAGGATATCCATGTTGTACAAAGCTGATTCTCAAACAGACTTCTCTGAAATAAAAAATACTTTATATAGCCCATTATTTAGACCAATGATGACACCAGGAAAATAGTGAACAAACTTTGAAATTTGCTGGTCAGAAAACTTATCTTATCTTGATGATTCGACGGCTTACCTACTGTTGGGGAATGGACACTGATCCCAGATCTGGTTCCTTCTAGCATATAACCATCGAACAAGATATGTGAAGAAATAAAAAGAGAACTTTGGCTGGTGTTCTCAGTACTGGGTTTTAGACTTTAAAGTCTATATGCAAATACAGTCAGTGGAGGTTATTCACACTAAGGAAATGTGCAGGCATTTTGTTAAACATGTCTACTTATGCCAAAAGCATAAAGTACCTGAAGTTAAGCATTATGTGTGTACAAGCAGGGAGATCAGTTGCATGCACGAGGTGCTGTGCATGTTCTTGTATTACTGCAATTCATACAAATAAATGTAAAAAGGCCTAATTTGCATACAAAATGTGTGAAGGACCCTGAACTTATGCGAGTAATTAACAGCATCATATTACCTTGGCATTGCTTGAATTAGGCAGCAAATTACTTAGGAAACCACTGAGTTTTTAAAGTAAGAAAAACATAATAGAAATACTGGAAATTAATTTGAAACAGTCAAAAATGTAAGATTATTGAGTTTACTTCAAGAAATATTTGTTTTATTCATATGAAGGGCATATTACTGTGGCTTTGGTGAATACTATAAAATGTGACTTGTAGTGGGAAATCATTATAGCATTAGTGGAAATGATTACTGATCAGTGAAAAAATCAATTATTTTGGTGTGTTTTAGTCATTGTGAATCCATGGTAGAGGTGCAGTGATTTTGTTTAGAAGTACCAAAGTGTCAGGGATGTGTCTTTACTGAGAGATTCCTGAGTGTCATTGATGAATGAGAATTGACAGCATTATGATTACAAGAAAGTGGTAGAGGCTAAGGAGTAGCTGGATCTTTTAACAAACTGCTTTCTTTACTATTGTGAACATATTCATGATAGTGTAAACATTACTTCAGCACAACTTTACGGGTTATGTCATATAAGTTTTTTTTCTGAGGATGGCAGGCATGCTTTCATTGTGTGTCAGAAGCAACCACTGGGTACTGTCTGACTGATGAGTTTTTGTGCATGACTTTGACATTTTATGTGTAGCAATGATACAGAACAAGGGATCAAGGCAGAGAAAGGACAACTCATTTTTTACAGAGTCATTAACGGAAACAGCTAAGCTAGCATTAAGGAACAGCATCTTCATGGATTGTACAGTAGATAGAAAAGGTGCGACTCTGCTTTTTACAACGATTCAGCAGACGTAACAGAAAAGAATGAAAATTTGACTACGAACTGTGAGTGGGTGAAAGAACACTTCATCAGCACATGCCATTTTACATCACTTCTCATTTATATCTCATTATGACTGTTTGTTTATGCTTATTTGCGTCATCATGCATTAACTTAAGTGGCCTCTGTTAGTCGTGGCTTACCTACGCTAATTCGCAGACAGCACATATAGTCATAATGTGTCCATGAAATGGCTATGAATACCACCCTTTTTATTTCTTGATATAAGGTCTGCTACCTAAGTAAGCAGACAGGTATACTCCAGAAATAACTTATCTTTTTCTGACAATTTGCATAGAATCTTCCCCAGTGTGTAGATAATACCGGATACTTTAACTATTCAAAAAGGGACAATGTGTTCTGCAGCTCTGCAGGGTGAGAGTAAATGTATAAGGAAGTTCTGCAGGGTGTGACTAACCATTTAAAAAGATAATATATTTTACTGCCAGCTGTTGAATGTGTTGCTCCTTCTTGAACCATGAGAAAAAAAAAAAAAAAAAACAGGCCACTATAATAATATGCAGAACTAAAATATGATGGAATGTAAAGGTTTGAATTTTGCTATAGGATCTAGGCCATATTTTGCAAACCAGATATTTACTTGATTAAAAAACAGTCTTCAGAATTACACTGAACGTTTTCTGAAACTGCTGTTATTCTTTTTATTAGGGGATATCACAAACAGCTCTAAGACCGAATACAAATGTTCTCTGTGCTTTTGCATATTATTTATTAGACTATCTGGGTGATTACAGCAAGGACTTTTACTGTTGATGTCCACAGGTTGATATTTCAAGCCGCTACTATCAGGTAATGAAAAATATGATCCACAGCAGACTTTTCAACTTTGTCAAATGTGTTTAAATATTTCATTTAAAATATGTGTCAATGGCATTTTAATTAATAGAAATAATGTATATGCCTCAGTTTGTCTTACTGAGATTTGTTTGGAAAAAGCACTTTGTATTGTCATGAGTTTTAATCAGTAATTGTAACCAGAACCATAAAGTGAAAGTTACCTCAAGTTCAGCTGTCTAAAATATCTTCAACAGTTGCGCAAATAATGGCACATGACTCTAGAAACCTTTGCTATTTTGTAGAAGGATCCTTTGTCTTCTCTATTACTGCACTTTGTCGATTATGCAATGCTTAGCACTCACTGTACCAGCTTCCACAACACTGGCTTGAGTACATTGTGTACAGTGGCTAGGACATGGTGTGTTGTGCTCTCCAAATCTATGGATTTAGGAAGATTATAATACAGAAGGTCTAATTCCAAAAAATGTGCATTCAGTGTAAGTGACCACTTACACTGACACCAGGCTGAGAGCAGATCTTTTGGAATCTGGATCCTGGTATAAGCTTGTTTAGAGATAGAACTTACTCCAAAGTAAGTCACTTAACACTGATCACAAGTCTTCAGGAATCAGGACAGAGTTACACTGTGAGCAGCTCTTCTGGAAACTGTCCCAAAGTCATTAATTCATTTTATAATACACATTTTATCTTTTTTGAGGTTCACAGGGTAGACAGAGCCTATCCCAGCAAATAACAATTCTAAAACATAGAAGCAGTCTTGTATGAGATGCCAGTCCATTGGACTATTGCAGAATGCACACACACACACACATACACACACACACACACACACACACACACACACACACACACACACACGCACACACACACACACCTACACTTGCATTCAGATAATATCTGCACCTATGAGTAGTTATCTTTGGGAAGTAAAAAGAAACTAGAAATCCTAATTATATTTCATGTGAAAACAGGAATGAAATGTTGACTCTGCAGAAAAAGCACCCTACCCAGGAATGGAACCAGTTAAGCAAGAACATTCAGGCAGCAATGCTAAGATAACTCCATATGTAGCCTTGTGCTAAAGTTAAACTTTTCTCAGATTGTGCATACAGTGGGCAAATGTTAGAATGTATATTGGAAAATGGTACAGCTGAAAACAAGTGAATCTGATGTCGATCACAACTGAAAAGGCCGTAAGGCCAGAAACGGTTGCTGCATAAGTGTGGCAAAGGCTGATGCCTCGTAGCACTAAAGTTCTTTAGCAAATGGAAACTCTGCTACAGAGCTTTAATCACACATACTAGTCAAAATTGTGTACTATACATTGTTAAATATTACTGCCATCTAGAAGGTCTGATACATTAATACTCAAAAGGTGTTAAACAAAAAATGAATGTTCTTGGAAAGACTGCCTTGAAGAAGCTGAATTATATTGTTCTTTTTGATTCCTATCCTTTGTGGCTCCTTGGCCACAAAAATAAACTCTTATGAATTCTTAAGGCATTTTTCTGGTATCTTGAGTGCTCACACACTATTTTGGGTACAGGGCACATTAAAATTGCCCAGCTGAACTTAATTAAGTGGAAGCTAGTGTGAGGCAGCTTAAAAACTAGGTAATGTTAAGGTATATGAAAAATTGTATATGCATGGAATTCTTGACAGTTTGTGGTGTGCATAACTATATTTTGTTAAGAACAACTTTTTTTGTACATTATTATGTCCTTGTAGATGTGAAGCAGTGATGTAATGTGGGCGTGTCTTTGTATTTGCATGCATTCTGCAATGGTGCAGTGACTGTCATCTTATTGACAGATGATACAGTGCCATAGTTACAACCCTCTGTTGACTCTAATGTACATTGTGTTATTATTATTATTATTATTGTTTTATTTATTATACTTGCTAACCAAACAGTGGAGTGATCTCCAAAGGACCCATTTCAGCCACAGTCGACTGGATATGCCAGATGCAAATCATGTAGTTACAATGGAGACAAAGCAAATAATGACACTGAATTTCAATAGAGCTGTTAAAAAGGGAATAGTTAAAAAATGAAAAACTGTCTGTATTTATGCCTGTTTTTAGGTAGTCACCTGACTGGCACCTCAGCTGTCATGTCATTGGCAACATTTATAATATGCTGTCTAACATATGTATATGTTCACCAATTTTGTGACACTATTTATTTACATTTTTTTAACTGAGTAGTTGGACTAGTCCAAAGACCATTTTCAATCATAATCTGCTCCACAAGACACACACAGTAAATGCAGTATACATATATCATACAAAGAACACATGCATTAAATGATTGTCAGATGATAATAGACCAAATACAGCAAGCATAAATGTCCTTTTAAAATCTTTCATATGAAATTGCAAATAAAATGCAAGGGGTTTTAAACAGCTAACTTAAAGACTTGTCTAATGGTATAGAAAAGTAATCAATGGGAAGTACTGTTCCACTGAAATGTAGTAAGAGTACTGTTTGAGAATTCTGCTTGTAGGTCAGAGAAAGTGAAATGTAGAATTTATACAAAGTGCTGCCAATGGTATGAAAGCATTGAAAAGCTGTAAGCTCAGGCAATAGAAGATCAATGGTAAAACTGAGAAAGTTTGCTAAGATTATCCATATTAGTGGAAAAGGGAAGTGAGGGTAAAAGGTACGATGTCTCTTAGTGCCAAAATCTATTCATCTATCCAGAGCTAAGTCATGGTCAAACAGGGCCCTAGGCAGGGTAATGGATTGGGGCCCCTCATCCATCAGAATATCACTTTACTTGGATGTCTTTCCCTGATTACCATAAAACACTATTCTTTATGTTTACATGGATCACAGAGATTTGGATTTAGTTTGAAATGCATTTCAGATTTTACTGCAAAAACACTGGCAACCATTTACTAAACCAAATAAAAAATTCTTGCATTGAAAATATGAGAAACAGTAAACTACTCATTTCTTGAAATTCAAATGCTTGAAAATGCATCTGGCAATCTATTAAACTTCAAGACACATGCTGGGACTCATAGTCAAGTAGCATACAGTGAAGCACTAAATAGTAGCTATGTATTAAGTGCAAGAATTTAAAGGCAAATGTGTAATGCATTTGCTAACAGCCTGGAAAGCCAGCCGGACATGTCCCTTTTTGGAAAAAGCTCAAGAGCAGTGTCTGGTAAAGGGACTTGAGCTACATAGAAGACAAATGAAGGCTGATTGACTCAAACCCTGCATTACTGGAATCAGATCATTAACAACTTATTGGCTTACTCATCTGCACTAAGTGGCAAACAAACTATTGTAGCCCAAATACAATGCATTTCATATGTCTGAGAAATGCTGAATTAAAAATGTATTAATTGTGAAAATATTAACATTTATGTGTAGACGTTATGATGTCCAGTTTATTCACAGCCAAATAATAAACACACTGTCATCAGTCAATAAAACAAGGAAACCAAGGATCATATCTAAAGGATATGGTACATATCATATGATGCTTCAGCTTACTACAATCAGCTCCTTACTTTACACCATTATTACTCTGGGATGCAGGAATCAAGTATTCCTATACACTCACAGATATAATAATCATCTTCTTGTATCCATCCATCCATCCCATATTTGCACATGGGGTCAAGGTGTCACTTCAACAGTGACAGTAATCTCGAACCAAGGTTTACACCATACCACTCACTCGCACACACCCTTGCACCTATGGCCAGTTTAGAGTGGCCAGTCCACCTACTCCATGTCTTTGGAATGTGGGAGGAAACCAGAACACCTGGAGGAAACCCATGCGACCACAGGGAGGACATGCAGATTCCACACAGAAGGCACCCCAGCTGAAAATTGAACCAGAGAATCTCTTGCTCTGAGGTGACAATGATAACTGCTGCACCACCATGGCTGCCCAATCAGCTTCTTGTAGGACTGTGTACAAATCAGATGTTTGCTTGTAATCAAATGGATGAACAAATACATAAGTAATGACTTAGAAAGTTATTTCAGGACACTACTGTGAGGAGCATATAGTGTAATGCATTACAGTCCCCATGCCCAAATTCCCAGTTTTCCAAAAGCACAGTCTGGTTAAGTGACTTGGTTGAGGTCACATGGTAGACAAATGAAGGCTGAGGGAATAAAACCCTCTACCCCAGGAAGTAGCTCATTAAAAGCTTATAGCCTTAATCCTCTATGTGTGTGCGTGTGTGTGCGTGTGTGTGCGCGTGTGTGTGCGTGTGTGTGTGTGTGTGTGTGTGTGTGTGTGTGTGTGTGTGTGTGTGTGTGTGTGTGTGTGTGTGTGTGTGTGCTCATGCATGTGCGTGCATGTGTGTGTGTGCGCGCGCGTGTGTGTGTGTGTGATTATTTTGCTGATTTTCTCATTTGAATATTTCTGTATGTTTTTGTTTATGCTATCCAGCAGTTTTGAAGGGGCGCTCTTCCATTTAGAGAACTATGCATTATCTTTAGCTGAAAGATAACAGCTTCTTAATATTAGGTAACTTGATCTCAAATTGGAGTTTAATCAAAACAGTTGTTTTTTCCCCCAAGTTGAAGTGTTCTTGGCGATATTTGTCTGTTCTCAATCTGGACTTCAATGTTATGTAAATTTTGTAGTTGTTGCATCTTAATAAAATATATCATGGGACATGGGGTACCAAAATTGTACTTTGTAGTACAAGTCTTCTAATTTTTTATCCTTTATAATTATCCTAGACGGATGAAACCCTTCCAGCTCAGCCTTTATTTTGATTGTAAGTACCTTATAATGTATGAAATTAGAGCTAAATCTCCCATGCATGAAAATGATAGAGTATTATGAGATTTGATACTAAGTTATATTAATGAGTGATCAGAGATGACCTAGGTTTAGCTTTTAATTTCAAACTAAAATACATACTTGTCTTGGAGATCAATAAGAAGTTTGAACAAGTAAAATGTAAAATCTTTACCCTGCACAAGGTCTGGATTCTTCACTAGTAGTGAGGTGGCAGCTCCTCAAGAAGTGGTGGTCTCCACTGGAAAGGAGACTTCTTCCAATAACTGAACATTCTGGTTGTCGAACAGCAGATCAACTATTTTCCTTGCATTGATACTGCATAATATTGTGTAATCTGAATTGTCTTGTGGGAGGTAATAGAATAGTTACATTCAGAATTTTTGTTAAGTTGAACATGTTTATGGTGGGTATATAATTTCACCATGAATGTGCCCCCCCCCATTTCTGATTTTCATCTACAAGACTTCAAAATGTAATCAAGATTTGAAGCATGTCCACATAGTAATATGAGAGTTGCATCCTTTTGTGTTATCTCTGGATAGTGATGTTGTCCTATTGGTCTCAGATGACTTTGCTATCTGATGTGCACCGGAGTAGTTCTCTGATGCAAATAAAGTGGACAGAATAAAAACTAGCATGTCTAAATCAGCAACTATGGTTCTCTCCCAGTAAAGAGTAAATCACTCACTGCAGGTGAGACAGGAGCAGCTACAGTATGTAGAGGACTTTAAGTATTTTGGGGTCTTGTTCCTAGGAGAGACTCAAGAGGATTGGAAGACTGATTGGGAGAATAATTGGAAAGTTGTACAGTGGAGGAGGTATTGCATAACTAATAGACTGTACTAGTGGAGCAAAAGCTGAAAAATAGGATGAGGCTCATAATTTACCTTTCAGTCTAGGTGTCCTTATTTTCAGGTACAGTCACAAGCTCTGGATACTGAGCATATGAGGTCATAAATGGAAGCAGTGGAGCTATAGTACTTCCCCTGGGTTGCCGAGTCCATTCTTTATAACACCGTGAGCAGCACAGTGATTTTAGAGGATGCTGGAGTCGAGCTGGTGCACCTCTGGTTTGAGACGAGTCAACAAGATGATTTGAGCACCTTGTGAAGATGCTCATTGGACCCTGCTATGGGAGTTAAGCCTGACAAAGTTCATGGGGGGCTGGCAGACAGACCTAGGACACACTGGAGAGAATACGTTTGCCGTTTGCCATTTGCCTGGAAGGAGCTGTAGCTCCCACAGGTACTGTTGCTGGGTTTCAGTAATTCTGGCCTGCCCTCATCAGCTACTACTGTGATCCTCCCCAGGGCAAGTGGTTTAGAAAGTGGATGTATGAATTACACAGTTATAGCAGTAAGTTGTTTGACAGGTAGAGAATGATGCTCAGTATTGAAAAGCATGACAACCATTTCTGCTATAATCTATATGCCAGCTTATGTACGACTGTCTGCAGCTATATATGACTGTTGTAGTCTCTACTGAACAAAAATTTTAAAACCATTTTATTGATTTTTGGAGTGTACATAGACTACAGAATAGCGTTGCTCCCCAGATAGAGGATCATTATGCGAAGGGACCTATATAGTCTACCTATAGCTGGGACATTCCTCTCAACCTCTTAGATCAAGAGATCTAGACAAAGCCCCAAAAAATGGAGGTACAAAGTCCCAAAATCATGGACAGATTTTAAATATTGCTCTTACAATATTTGGAAAGTTGATAGAATAAGAGATTTAGCATTAGTATGCATTTTTAAATGATATGAAGGCTGAAACTCAAATGTCTAGGATTATTTAGTGACCTCAGTCCTCAATGAGTTGGCAGAAAAAAACCCAAATTATATGAGGAATGGGACAGAACATGAGGCAAAAATCTGGACGTCTTGCACAAATATGGACAGCTGACTGAAAAACATCAAATGACAGGAATTCAGTCCTATTATATATATTGAGGAAAAAGAAGAAATATGGTTATAGGCATTCTGACAAACTTACCTAAGTTAATTGATTTATTATCCTTTCTGGTACATCAGAAAATTTCTGGGAAGGGTATTTTGTCTAAATGATACAAAGTAATCAAAAACGAGTTGGAGTTCAAATTAGAAAGTTATTGAAATTATTTTAATCTTATAAATAATGAACCTCCCAATGAATTAGGCAAAATATTATTTTATCATCTTCAAAACAGACTACAAGCTCACTTAAATAGAAATTACTTTAATGGAGACTTCTGCATAGATCCTTTTATACACCACATAGAATTTAATTAATTTCAGTCACAACAACAGTTTGTTGGAGTTGCAAGTTAGATATTAAAGTTGACTGGCAACACGTTTTTTTAATTGTTGTGTAATCAAAACATTTTGGGATGAAATTAATGTATTCTTACAGTCCTTACTCTGACTAAATGTCTGGTTTTGTTTAATACGCCTATTCCTAAATATGCAAAGAAAATGAAATTGGAAGAATGAAACTGCTCCCCCTTTCAACGAGTTCTACAACATCTTGAATGAAGTTGTCTTCTGGAACTCATGACTATTAAATCAAAGACTCAAAGAATCACTTCCACATATAATATTTGGGAAAAATTAAAAGAACTGATAAACAAATAATGATTGATTTTCTTTAGAAGTATTGTTAAGACACAACACACTGCATTCTTATATGTGTATATATATATATATATATATATATATATATATATATATATATATATATATATATATATATATATCATAGCTTTAGTAGACACCCTTGTAAATAGTTGTGAGGTTTATGATTTATTAATAGTCTGGTCTTTTATATATATATATATATATATATATATATATATATATATATATTGTTGTACTTTTCTATTGTTATTCAAATGCTATTATTTGTTTTTCTTAAAATTTATTTTTCAATAAAAATGCTTCCATATAAAGAAAAGCCATGAGTAATAGCTAATATAAAAATAAGTGTAATGATTATTTCTGTGTACTTTATTAGTTGTTTGTTTGACTGCTATTGCTGCTGATTCTCCAACTCCAGTCTTTTAATGGGGATGTACAGCAATACAGTATTAGACTGTTAGGCACAAAACACAATAAGACTGTTGAGCTATTCCCCAGAATAATGCATAGATGGGTGCAGAGACCTGAATTACATTTGGTAAAAAGTAATTTTGTTTCTGTAGAGAATGGCTAGTGCCATTTGGAATGTATACATGCTGCAAAAGCAAAATAAGCTTTAATATGATGAAATGAAAATAAAGGAAAATAAAACCCATGATTTCTGAAAGTGCATTAACTGTGATACTATATCTGTAGTGTATGCAGGTTTGTGTTAAATTAGAGCATCAAAATCCTATCCTAAATGCTGATAGATGAATACTGCAAGCTGATGTAAGATGTAAAAATGAATACTCAAAAATATGTCAGAATACACTTTACAAATCTAGAAGATAAGGTGGGAAAAAAGATGGAAAATTAATGAATTTATTACAAAGAGGGGAGCCACAGACTGTTATTTTATTTATTTGTATTTTATTTTACATTTGTTTACCAGGAAAGTCCGACTGGTCACAAACCCATTTTCAGTGAAGGCCCGGGGAGAAAAGCTCCTCACAGAAACATTACATATTAACACACTATAGTGATTTTTTTGTTGTTTTTTTATACAGAGAGAGAGAGATAGCAATTATAAAGTAGTAAACCTTGATGTAGTAATGTATCAATGCCCAATTGATGCAGGTAAACAGTACATGTTAGCTTTTTACTTTACTGCAACTAGACAAAAATAGTTTGCAAGTTAGAGCATGAGATGACATATATAACCTTGCTTCAGCTTATATGTTGACTAATTGGAATAAAAAGCAGAAGTTAGAGTAAGCCAGTTGTTTTTAATAGCTACTAATTATACAGTAACCATAGAGAAAAAGAGAGCGTGAAGAAGTCAGGGAAGAGGATTAGCTTGGGGGGGGGGGTATATAGACGTGACAATGAGAAGAAAAGGTAGTACATAGCATGGAAGTAAGGCATGACCAGGTATAGATAGAGAGGTGCGTGATATATGGATAGTGATGTTAGTTTTGTGTGTAGGGGATAGATGTAGTATTTGGTTCCGCTGAACCTGGAGTATTACATGAGCAAAGCTATGAGTTTGTTAGGTGACTTTTAAGTAGTTTTTTTAAATTGAGTGAAGTTAGGTGTAGTTGTAAGGGAAGGAGGAAGTGCGTTCCAGGTTTTTGCTATTTGGGAAGAATATAGACAGTCACTTGCTGTATTAGTAGTTTTGGAAACCTGTAGCAGTGATTTGTTAGTTGAGCGAAGGGTACAGTTATTGGAACAGGGTTGTAAAATATTTAGTAGAGCTGGGGTTTCCTCGGGTTGGAAAATTAGTTTGTGGGCCATGGTTAACTGATTGTAAGCTAAGAATTGCGGACGTTCTAGCAAGAAGAGTTTTTTTAAAGAATGACAATGATAAGTTCTATGTGCAGAGTTTGTTGTGAATTTTTAGTTTATTAAGGTCTGTCTTTCTAAGATTGATGAGTATCAGGGAGGCATAGAGGAGTGTTGACAGAAGATGGGTTCTTGCTATAACTACCCTAGTAGTTTTTGTCAGAAACGTTGTGTTTCTATATAATGTCCCCAATTTTTGTCAATTTTCTTGATTGTTTGTGATATGTGAAGATCAAAACTCAGCCTGTTATCAGTTGTGACTCCCAGAACTTTAGCTTGTGGTTCAGGAGTAATTATTGTATCATTACTAGAGGAGATGTAGAAGGTGGGTGGGGAGTCTGAGATTCTGGTGGGGTGAAAGATCATGAGTTTAGTTTTATTAGGATTGAGTATGAGCTGTGTGTTGGTTAACCATGATTCAGTTTGGGTGAAGGACTTTTGTGTTATGTCCTGGAGCTGTTGCATGGTGGATGCAGCACATATAAGTGTAGAATCATCTGCATATTGGATTATGGAGGTTAGGGGGGTGGTGGTATTAAGGTCATTAGTAAATATACTAAACAGAAGAAGACCAAGTATGGAGCCTTGTGGGACTCCTGGTGTCACTGCTTGTAAGAGAGATAAGTCTCGTTGCCATGCTACTGCTTGTTTTCGACCTGTTAAGTGGCTTAAAAACCATTTGAGGACTAAGGGGCTGGGGTTAAGGTTGGTAAGAGTACTTAGTAGCTTATTATGGGTGACTGTGTCAAAGGCCTTAGACATATCTAGAAAGACTGATGATACTATTTTACCTTTGTTTCTAAGTTGATTGATGGTGTTGGTAAAACTGAGGAGGGCAGTGGTGGTACTATGATATGGCCCAAAACCATGTTGGGATTTGGCAAGTAAATTATTGTCTGTGAGATACTGCAGAAGTTGAGAATGAATATACTGTGCTAGGAGTTTGGATAGTGGAGAGAGAATTGTGATGGGCCTATAATGTTTAAGTTTGGTTCAGTTACCACCCTTATGTAGGAGGATTACGATTCCAGATGTATGGGACATATTGTTCAGCAATGGACTGATTAAATAAGTATTGACACAGGGTAGGAAATGGCTTCGGCTGCTTTTTTTAGAAATTCAGCTGGTAGGTTATCAGCAGCTATTGTTGCAGGTTTGAGTTTTTTTAAGGAATTTTTCGAAAGTCTTTGTCGGGATGGGTTGGAATGAAAATGTAT
Source organism: Protopterus annectens (assembly GCF_019279795.1). Taxonomy (NCBI): domain Eukaryota; kingdom Metazoa; phylum Chordata; order Ceratodontiformes; family Protopteridae; genus Protopterus; species Protopterus annectens. Next base: position 803,942,009 of record NC_056737.1, on the reverse strand, counting down.
ATTGTTGGATGGGATGGGTGTTGATGATCAATCATGTAGATCATTTTTGGTTAGGGATAGAATGCTTTCAGTAAAATACTTGTTAAAAATGTTCAGCGATGTCATCATGGCTGTCTAGTATATTAGACGGAGGGGTTGAGGTTTGTCCGGGATGAAGTATTTTATTGACTGTGCTCCAGAATTTCTGTGGATTTTTTTTTTATACTTCCAATGTAGGTTAGTGTAATAATTCTTTTTGTCCTGTATTATATATTACTTTGCCTTGTTCCTAATTTGTTGAAAGGCTATTTAATTAGCTTGAATTTTGTTTGAGTGCCATGTTTGTCAGATTTTATCTCTAAGTTTAAGGAGGTTTCTCATTTCACTAGTTATCCATGGTACATAGTTTACTTTAGCAAGGGTGGTTCTGGGGGGGTGTCATCCTATACAGAATAGTAATGAAAGTATGGTTAAAATATTCTACAGTGTAATTTAGGGGCAGGTTTTTAAGGGGAGTCCAGTAACAGTTTTTCAGGCTACTTATCAGATCATGGCAGTTGAAAATTTTCTTATTACAAATTTGGTGGTAAATGGTATGTTTAATAATATGTGTGTTGTCTGAGGATATAGGTGGGCATATGGTCATTGAGACTATCAGGTAGGCAGCTAGTATTTTGGTAGAGGAAATGGTTGTTTGTCAGCACCCAATCCAGTATACACTCTCTATTTGATTTTTTAATATATTCTAGTAGGATTCTGAATAATCTGTGTAAAGCCATAGAGGCTGATATGATTACTAGGGTTTTCTGAGTTACAAATTTTCCAGTCAATATTGAAATCACCTAGGTTGATGGTTTCTTGAGCAATGGCATCTGAAATGTAATAGCGAATGTGGTCTACTGTAAGAACATTGTTGCCTGGTGGGATATAGGTAGCTATTATGGTTATATATTTATTTTGGTTGAGTTGAAGTTCGTTCAGAAGTATCTCAATATTATTTAAGTTTGGGATACTGTGCCTTACTGGTTGGAGAACTAGGTTACTGAATAATATGGCTACCTCTCCACTTATTTTTTCTTTTCTATCTGCCCTAATTATTTTGTAACCTGGGTGATGATTTCAACATCAGGAATGTTAGGTTTTAGCCAGGTTTCCTTTAGGATAACTAAGTCTGGGGAGTAATGAGAGAGGTTAACTTGAAGTTCTTGAACCTTCTTAACAGCACTTCTTAGGTTTAGATTTAGAATAAGTAGGCCTGATCCCTGATAGGTACATTAAGTATGTTTAGAAGTGGAGAGTGGGTTGAAGGGGTGCAGTTGGGCCAGGATTTGGATGTATATCTCCACTTATTATTAGTTTAGAAGCAATTTTGTTTGTAACTCTGCCACCAAAGAGGCTGATTATTGAAGTCAGTTGATCAGTGTAGTTATAACTATAGATTCGCTCAAAATAAGTATTAATGTCATCAGCAGGACAATAAATCTGAAGAGTCTAAATGATGGGGAGTGGGGTTGGCATAACGGTTAAGGTGTTTACCTTACAAATACAAAGAGAAGGGTTTGATTCTCAAATGGGATAACTGGCTAGGCTTAAAATGGCCCACCTGGACAGTTAGCCTAGTACTAAACTATAAACCTATGAAACTATAAAGCCTGGTCATGATGGGTGATACAGAATTGTGAATGGTTTTATGTTGCTTCATTAAAATGAACATTTTATCAGTACCTGTTCTGTTGAAAAAATATCCTTTAGAAAGATTAGAAAGCAAGTTGTGTTAATTGTAACAGCAATATTATACAATTCTTCCTCTAAAACGTGCACGCTGATTGGCCAGCCCAACCAGCATGCACGTTGTAAATCCCTAAATATACTAACGGAAAAAGGTCCGGTCTCCCGGACTTTTTCCGTTAGTATAAAACACTGTCTTGCTATGTTAAAAGAGTTTAACATAGCGACACAGGTTTAAAAAAAGCAACGCAGATCTCCGTTGATTTCTTTAAAGCTGTCTCGCTATGTTAAACTCCTTTAACATAGCGACACAGTGTGTAAAAAGCAACGGAGATCTTGCGATCTCCATTGCTTTTTTTTTAAACCTGTCTCGCTATATTAAATGGGTTTAACATAGCGAGACAGCTTTAAAATAAGGAACGGACATCTCCGTTGCTTATTTTAAAGCTGTCTCGCTATGTTAAACCCATTTAACATAGCAAAACAATAAAAAGCAATGGAGATCTTGCGTTCTCCGTTGCTTTTGCCCACAACTCTGCGTAGGCATGTGTAGTACATCAGAACTGCCGCGGAATACCAGACAGCTGCGGAAGGGCAGCAAAGAGGCATTATACAATGCCATTATTTAAGAAAAGTAATTATTTCTTTTCTTAAATAATGTCATTGTATAATAGCAATGACCCACTTCTGGGTGTGGTTAATGCGGGATTTAACCACGGTTGTCTTTGTTTGGTCCCTCGGGCTTCACCCTCGGGACCAAACCACGCCAACCGTGGTTAAATCCCGCATTACCCACACCCAGGCGTGGGTTATTGCTATAAGGATGCACCAACCTTGGGGATAATGACAAGGACTTGCTCCAGATACAAGTATTGCTGTTTCATAGTTGTAACTGCTTCAGATTGCTGCAACTGAAGCAATGAGGAATTTATATTGCATGGTCTAATGAAAAATCATATGAAAGTATTTTCATGTAGTTGTCTTCACACTACTGTAGTGTTCCTTCCCTTCTAGCAGAACATTTGTTGTGAGGTTCCTTACAGAAGCGGTTGTATTCAGATTTATTAAACAGGATCAGAAGCATGAAGGAGACTTTCTCTGAAGTTGAGAGACTGTTTCATATACTGTATGTTTCAAATATACAGATAACCTGAAATGCAACTGTTACCAGCTAAGCATTGCATTTCATTGTTTTTCTCACTTGAGCAGCACTTTATTTACCTGAATATATTTTCAGTGTTTTGCATAAAGTGTATCTTATACAGTTTCTTCATTGTCTGATTCACTTCAAGTATTCCCAAAATGAGACACCAGTAATATTCATTATCTCACTGAAACCCAGATAGGTAGCATTTCCTTTTCTAAAAAACTTCATAATTGTGTGCCTCCTTTTTGTTTCATGATTTTCAAATAAAAACTGGATGACTTACTTCAACCAATCCCAACAGTTCTCTGTTTTTCTCTTTGTTCCCCTGTACACATAATTCTTTTTAAGTTTCTATTTTTATTTTAAAGTAAAGGCATTCTTACAGCAACTTGTTGGATCTCCATTAGTTACTATTTTGCCTTGAGATGGAACTGGTTTTCATCATGGACAAAAAAAATAAATAAATAAAATAAATGTAAGCCTGTGGTTAACTGCCTCATAAGTATGACATCTATTTTACCTCAGTCAGAAGAAAGACTGAAAAGCATATTCGTTGAAGTACACTCTACAGTCCTTTTAACATTTTATGTACTTGAAAATAAAAAAAAAATGCTATCAAAATATTTATGAGGGAGACATTTCATGAGAAACATCATCCAACATGGTTTATTTATCTTGGGATCATTTAACCAGTTTAGATAAGCTAAAATATGCTCTTTTTTATATCTACCACATCAAGAGAAATGTAGTATTTCCTTTGAAACTGTAAGTTTGATTTAAAATTAGGTCAGGCAGAACAATTTAGGAGTTAATGATTCTAATGTATTTGGAACTTTTTATGGATTTTTTTTTTTTATAAACTGAGGGTGGCACTTAAAACAAATATTACTTTTTATTGCCAAATCTGACTTAAATGCATCTTCTAATCTCCCTGTTTACAGTATAGAATCCTTATGCATAAAAGTTTAGTTACTGTATTCATTAGAGGAAGAAATATTTTGTTAATCTTTGAACTGAAGAAAAAAGTTTAAACAGATGAGTCAGTTTTATGTTTATTTTGCAACAGAAAAATAGATATTACTATTTTTAAAGCATATTTTATCCCAATCTTTTGCCAGCTGCAGGACATAGAAAATTAGCACCTCTGTAATTTAAGCCCACTTCACAAGCTGGCTTATGCAGAGAAGCATGACCCATAGATTTGTGTGATGCTGAAATACGACCCATGATATATGGCTAGTTTATGAATACAGTAGTAAAATATTTAGTTGAGATACTGATAATGCAAGTCTCAAATCAAACATGGGAGTCAGAAGTGGCAGATAAGAAGATTTGTACAGTGCATCTGTGTGGGATGGTGTTTTATCCCAGACTCAGAAAACGTTTAGTGTGCATTGCAGGCTGGCAACTTATGCTGGCTAAATGTACTAATGCTGAATATTATGCATAGTATGAAGGAAGGGTATAGTTTATAGTGCAATAATGTGATAGCAGTGCACACTTATAACTTTGCGAACAAAGAATTGGGTATCTATGGCCTAACATTTATCAAATGGATTCATTTTGATTAGCAGAGACACTGGATTAAATCCTGTCAGGCCTTGAATCATTTAAAGAGGGAGCAGTCTTGGATATTCAGTGAAAACTCTTGCTCTTGAAGTGGAATGTTTCCCTCAAAGGGGAAGTCGTAAATGATTGAATGGTAAATTTGAAGGTGTATCTGTGCTATTTTATGCTGGTATGGGATTGTCAAGTATTAAGCTAAAGTTGGAAAAAGAAGCATTCACAAAATAAGCCATTAAAAGTTCATCTAATATATGCATTTACTAACTTTTTTAGTTTGGATACAGCCTTTAAAACAAGTGCATACTGTGGTACAGTATTTCTATAACTAGAACAATCTTAATTGTATTTTCCTTCTTGAGTTTCCAGTCACTATGGCTTTGAGACTTTTCCTTTATGTTATGATCTGCTGCAAAGGATATTTAAAGAGCAGTTAGCATAGTTGCTTTAAAACCCTGTAACAATGAATGCTTACATAGAATCCATTATAACAGGTAATGTTTCCCTACCACTATTTCTGTTCCTTTCAAAACATTTTTTGGAATTGAAAGGTACAGTTCTGTAATCATATTCACAATAACTGTAGACATTCAAGAAAAAGAAATACTGCCACAATATATATTTTTTATACATGAGAGTTAGTCTCATGCGGGCATCCTTTCTTTCACTCTGACTTCTACAGTTGCCAGATATCACAAGAGTAGAGTTGGTCTCCTCCATATCCCAAAAACATCAACATGATGCTTGGTAGAAAAAGGTAGAGCAGTCTGTACCATTTCATATTCTGTTTTAGTTTAAGAAATCTCCCCAAAATATGCCCCAGATGTCCAGGGAAGGGCACCAGGACTTAGTCATTCTAGTCCCTCTGTTATCCTTTAGATGGCTTATCATACCACTTCAGACACCTTGGTATCCCTGGGAGGTGAGAAGTGTCCCTTGACTCATTCTCCTTGGATACTGGGGATACATGGGAACTAACCTCACAAACAGCAAGTTTCCAGATGGTGGGATAGTAGGTATAAACCTATTTCTGAATTCTGTTTATTTGTTTATGTTTGCAGTTTTGAATTTTACCTTTAATAGTTTAACGTTTGATTTTTATTTGTTTTGTGGTATATTTTATTGCAAAATAGTTTATCTGCCCATTATAACCACTTGATTGTTGTGTAGAGTTATATTTTTAAACTATTAGAACTTCTTACAGGTTCACATTCATAGGTAATACTAGTCTAGCTGCCCTTGAAGGCCATTTAAGACTAGCCAATTTCCCTTTTGGAGCTCAAAATAGCCTATCCCATTTGGTTGTAGATTAGCCCTACCCATCCCATGGAAAATAATTGTATATTACCTCTAATGAGAATAACTGGGATCATAACACAAATAATTTGAGGAAACCCATGCATGGGATAACATGGGGCAGTCCTGGAGTAAATTTTCTGTTTCCCATCCCTAGATCTAAGTTGTGCTTCAATATGGATAGGGATGAACTTTGTTTTATGTGGACAAGGAGTCTGTTCCATAGTAGTGGTATCCTTTGCAAGATTTACCCATCTCTCCAAACTGTTTTGTTGATGTTGCAGAAGAGGTTTAGATCCCTAGACCAAGTATTGCAGTAAATTCATCAGTAATGATTTGGAGGATGCCTTGTATGCCAGACATGGATCACCTCATAGCAGTCTGTAAAACCTGAGTATAATGACAGAGCTTTGAGTTGGTCCATGTAGGACATGTTGTTTAGGCCTTGTATCCTTTTAGTAAGTTATTTCTGTAGGCGTTTCCAGTTGTTGCATGTACATGCCAAACTAAACATATACAACTGATTCTGTGAGATTTTAAGGACAATAATTTTAGAGCTCCTTCTGTCAAATGTTTGTGTGCCATTATGCAAATCCATTTGCAAATGGTGTCTCATAGTCATTTTCACATATAACAATTTGGGTTTGAGTTGCACAATTTCAGTGTTATAGTTTAGATGTTGGTGATCCATACGAGGAATGGTGAAAATTTAAGCTCAAAATACAAAGTTTTGGCTGAGTTAGTGGCATTTGCTGAAAATAAAGGTTTTTTTTTTAAGAATGTTGTACAAATGATTTCTGTACAGGATTATAATCTTTTAACTAGGTAGAATTTTAGTATGAAATTTTAAAGGTAGTCATTTTATGGACCCTTCTACCTAATCATTGCCTGCCATTGCACATTTGCATTTGAAATGCTAGTCTGCAGTTGTTTTGAAAATCACATTTTTTTTTAATCTGTGTCACAAGTCAGGTGGTTGTGATCCATAGATGGTATTTTGAAAAAATGAGCCTAAAATATTAAGTTTTGGCAGGATTATCGAAACTGTTTTTAAGTAAAAATAAATGTAAAAAAAGCTTTTAATTTTTTACTGATTTTCTCTTGGAGCCGACACATTTATGCTCTTTCAAAACAATTATTATTATTATTTCTGGACTAGCTTTTGCCCTTTGTTATGAAAGCATGTTATGCTTTTTTTTTGTTGAAAATAAAGTAACATAAAGTAGATAAAATAAAAGTTGACTGTGGAGTATTTTTCCATTGCAGGTCAGAATTAGTAGTGAGAGAAAAATGTCTGACAATGAGAGTTTTAAGGCTATAGGGGAGAGGGGATCTGTGACTGTATGAGAGATCTAGGTTGCCTGCATTTGCCTTCTCCCACGTGTAGAACCATTTGACTCAGAAGTAGTTAGGAATTTGGTTGGTCAGTTTTCCTTACCCATTTCATAAACTGAACAAAACAATCAAGACACAAAAAATGAATATTTTTTTAAAAAAGAAACAGCATGCTTCTTTTTCCTGTAAGTATGCACAATGTAAAATAACACTGTTTCATTTCTTTATCGTATAACAATAAACACTTTCTTACTTTTCTATATTTCTAAACCTATTGTAGTAACAATTTTATATGTAACTTTATACATATCTGATAACGTATTGTACAGTGCATTGTTGCACCATCCATACTAAATTTTCCAAATTGCCCACAGATTTTTTTGTAGCATTTAATACAAATCATATCCTCATCTGTTCTCTGTAATTCATTCTAATGAAATTTATTGGCTAGCTTTACTCAAAGTCTTGACATTCTTTTATAAGATAGACAAATGCAGATTGAAGTCTCTTTATGGCATCTTTCTACAAGGCATATATACTAATTTATAACTTTGTATTTAATTGTCAACTTAATAGGAATTTTTATGTGATAGCCACTGGGGAGAAATCCTGCCACTTTCCTAGTATTTCCCTCTTTTCCCTCTTATTTTAAACATTTTTGTCACATCTGACATTTTTCTAAGCATGTATTATGAAATTTGCTGCATTATCTGTTTATAATGACAATATTATCTATTTTTATTAAATTATCCACCATAATATTCCAATGCTTAAGTGTTTAATAAACTGTGTATTTTATCATTATGTCATTTTCTTGAATTCAACAATTTACTCTTTTTTATCAGACTTAACCTTATTTAGTATTGTTATAATAGCTGTCTGTTCTGTACTTACTATATTCAAAACTTAATTCAAATATAATATGCACAAAACACTATAAGATTAACCAATCCTGACCCTCATTTTACTTTTTTAATGTGTAATCCATCTTTTGATTATTTTAATCTTGTTCCTTATAACTCCAAAATTTCCCCACAAATGTTGTCTTCATTTTCTCAATTAACTCTTGTACTCCTCCTAAGTAGCTACCCATTGTTTATCCATGTTCTAGCTAGAGACATATCAAGCATTCTCATTTTCTAAAATTGCTTACCATTCACTTTCAGGTGTAACACAATTTGTTATAGCTTACCACCAACATTTTTATTTAGTTAGTATTAAAATATGTATTTTGTATTCTGTGTCCTTCACATAGACCTTTAGAATTTTCTAAATTAATCTCTAACCTTGCTAATTTCATCTTGTTCTGCAAAATGTAAATGATATGCCTTACTTTTTACTTTTATTATTATTACATAATCTTAGTTATCATTCCTGCCAGCTTGATTCCTTCTTAAATTTCCCTGTTCCAAGATTTTGACAACCACTTTATGTTACATATCACTACTCTAATCAAAGCACTCAAATAAAAGACTTAAAGGACATTTCCTACCTAACACCTTCCTTTCCAAATATTTAGCAATAGTTGTATAAAATGTCTTTAATTCTGGCAAAACATTACATTATTTTTACATTTGTCATAATGTAGTATGATTGTGCATTTGTAAAATCAGTCTTCCTTATTTTTCTCATATATATATATATATATATATATATATATATATATATATATATATATATATATATATACAACTAGTAATTCTAGTAATAATATTAATAACTTTCTTATACTTTTTGCTCTACTAAGACCATACACATCTTGTGAATAATACTTTTCATTCTTCTCTGTATTATCTTTATCACTATTTTTGGTCTGTATTCAGTAAAGAAATTGTTTTCTAATTGTTGATATTTGTCCATCTCCTGTCAACACCTTCCATGAGACATATATTTAGCACTTTTGTAAAGACTGACAGCTGAAATCAAAGACTGAATTAGAGACGTGTAAAATTCATAGCTAGGTCTGTCTTCTCCAGGTGAACTTATAATTCTCACCTCTTTTAAAATGGCATTGATTTCTTCAACCATGACTCTTTACTAGATAATGCATTAACATCCTTTTAATTTAATTTATTTCTTTTTATCTTCCATATATTCTCTTTTTATATGCATCAGTTACATATTCCATTCAAGCAGTATATTATATACGATTCCTATGTCCAAGGTTCTATTTTGATCAGATATTTAGAAAGGTCAGGGTACTGGTCATCTGGATCACATCATCTCCCACCTGTTTTGTGAAAATGAGGCTAAATATGCTTAAAAATAAGTTATATATAAAATATTTGTTATAGGGTTCAATATAAATGTTTTGTTTATTTTGATTTTATTTTTGAACACATGCATGCACGGGTCTAATTGATATTATTGAAAGCCGATATCATCAAAGATGGATTCATCAAAATGACATCCACAAAAACCCACTTCATCGACAGACCGGATGAATGAAACCCTTCTCAGGGTAAGTACTAAGTTACCCAAACACATACAAAAACCAACACCGGATTACTCAAACCCACCCAGGTGGGGGGCTATGCCTCCCCACACCCCCAATTAAATATACAAACTCCGAGTTCGCACTACAGTTTGGGAAAGGGCAGAGTTCACCTTCATGACCAACAGGTTACTTACTCTTGGAAGAATTTCGTTCATTTGGTCTGACGATTAAGGGTTTTTTGTGGATGTTGTCTTGATGAATCCATCTTCGATGATATCGACTTTCAGTATTCTCAGGTAGACCTGCATGCACACACAGAAAGATATATATATATATATATATATATATATATATATATATATATATATATATATATATATATATATATATCATTGCTCTACAGTTCATTTACTCTAAAAAGACAAACAGTGATTCATTTGATTGAAAACTTATTTGATCTAAACCACAAATAAATGAATCACATTTGATTGAAAATTATGTTTAGTTAGTGTAAAATAAACACAGCTGATAGCCTTAACCCTCTGCAACAAATGCCAGACTTAAACCCATAGGGGACTTCAAGCCACATCCTTCAGCATATACCTCCTGAAAGGTAATGCAATAACAAACTGAACTACATCAACAGTCAATTTATATTACTGTGTAATGTATGGATCTATATTACATCGTTGACGACTTAGGTTGTCGAACACCTAAACGTCAACACCTAAACATCTAAAACTTAAAATCATGAATGGCCGTTTCCACACAGGGAAACAATGCCATCAGCCAAAGTAAAAAAAAAAAAAAAAAATTTAAACATAAAACAAGTCAGGGGCTTCACCCCCCACACCCCCCTAACTAAATATACCAACTCAGAGATCACTCTATGTTCTAAACAGAGCAAAATCCATGTAATGGCCAAATGACTTGTTTTCCTGTGTGGAAATGGCCATTCGCGATTTTAAGTTGTCGACGTTTAGGTGTCAATGGGAATGGGTAAGGGAATTCCTACATATTAAACATCTTTCCGGTACTGACATTGATCTAATTATCTCTTTGTTGAATGTGGTGTTAAAGAATAATTATTTCATGTTTAAGGGAGAGTATTTTTTACAGACATCAGGCATGGCTATGGGCTCCCCTTGTGGAGGCAGCTTTGCCAACGCGGTCATGGCATATTGGGAACATTCTTTTTTATTCCCACATCCCCTTTTTAATAGTATGGTGACTTGGTACACTCGTTACCAAGATGACATATTTATCATCTTAAAAGGGTCTAAACATGACGCGTTGACTTTAGTGAACACCATGACCACTTTTGCTTCATTTTTGGAATTTACATTTCAATATGAGGATGTTAATATCAATTTTTTGGATATTCAATTGTATAAAGATGTACCAAATTTCAGGTTTAAATCCCTGATTTATAGGAAACCTTTCTACAGTAATTCCTTTTTGCATTTTTCTAGCAATCATCCTTTTTTTCAAAAAAGAGGTATTGTAAAAGGTCAATTGGTCAGGGCATCTAGGATGTGTTCTGATGAAGATGATTTTGTACAAGAATGTAATAACTTAAAAACTATGTTTTTAAATCATAGATATCCATCAAAATTGTTTCAAGATATAAGGAGGGAAGTTGTAGACAAGAGACTTAGTGGTATTTTAGGTCCATTGTTGATTAATCAAGAGACGTCTTATTCCAGTATTAATGCACAATCCACCGTGGTGAACATTAAGGCTAATTGTTATGCCACTAGCTTTATAACCCAATTCAATGACATGTCGGCATGTTTAAGAGACATCTTAAACTATAATTGGGACATTATTTTACAACAACAGCCCCTTAGTAAGGTCTTGGGTGATAGACCTACAATTGTATTTAAAAAGGGCACAAATTTGAAATCATTATTCGAGGTACCAATTAAACAATTTAAACATCACAAAGGCATGTATAAATGTGGCAGATGCCATTATTGTAAGTATATTCTTACTGGGCATTTTTTTAATGTTAATGGCATTAAATATGCTGTTCACGAAAAATGTAATTGTGAGAGCCAAGGGGTGGTTTATGTAGCTTTGTGCCAAAAATGTCCAGCATTTCATTTTGGTAAAACCGAGCGTCAGTTGAAACAAAGGATTTACGAACATATTTATGCCATTTCTAAAGGCATAAATACAAATGCTTTGGCTAAACACATATTAGAGAATAATACACATTATTTTAAATTTGTGGTGACCCAGGTAGTGACAAGAAATCCTCGGGGTGGACCTTGGCACCTGAAATTAGAGGAACAGGAGTTAATGTGGCAGTTAAAAACTAATGCCCACATTTTTCCGGGTATTAATGATGCTTGTTCCATTAAATGTTTACTTAAACTTAAAGCATTAGAACGGTAGGTTCCAAAATAATAATAATAACAACAATGATAAAGATATATATATATATATATATATATATATATATATGTATTTTTATTATATGCTTAGTATAAATACATTTAGGTTCTGTTTATGTTATTTAATTAAATAAGATTATGATATCTAACTTTTATTTTTAATCATCAATTAAAAATTTTGTAAAGCAGATTTAATATTGGTATAGTGACACTATAATAAATGTTTTTCTAGGTCTGGTTTTTAAACGTTTCATTTTATACAAGTTTCAAAATATGGTCGCTGTCTTTTTAAATGTCAAATTTCTGGATTAATTGTATTCAATTTGCATTTAATTGATATTAATTTGTTTAATCGGCTTTTTATAAAATGGGCCGTTTTATTTTAATATGTGTCTGAAGAAGTGCACATAGTGTTGTGCATGAAAGCGCTAACACAATAAAGCTTCGTTAGTGGACTGACTCCTGGTGTTTCCAACAGTGTTTTTCGTTTTTTACTTAGTTTAGGTGTCAATGTTTAGGCGTTTGACAACCTAAGCGGGCGACAATTTAATATAGACCCATAATGTACAAATGTTATCAACATCAGTGCTTTTCCTATTTCAAACTGGTTAGTCATTGCACATTTGATCCATTTGCCACATGTTTTGTTATATATATATATATATATATATATATATATATATATATATATATATATATATGTGTGTGTGTATATAAGCGCCACTTTTATTTAAGTGATAATTAATTTTAGCCTGTCTTATGGAGTAAAATCTGAGCCAGTGAGCTGTGCATATTAGAGTAAAAGAGAAGGTGGAAAGCAAGACTGACAAGTAAATAAAACTGTAAATTTTCTCAGCAACATAGGAAATGTGTTGGCCTAAATTACAGCCAAATAGTAGGCAGTCATGTTATTGGTAGTAATGACTAGTTTTCCTTAAGGTACTTTGTTGCAAGGCAGAAAAAAAATATGCAGTCCATGTTATTGGTCTGTCCTGTTGCTTTAAGCTTGCTGACTGACAGGTCATATTTAGAGTATGGCAATACAGTTCTGTGGCAGTTTAGTGGGCGAGAACAGCACTTGATGAAAAAGGCAATAGTGGCTAGATTCCAGTAATGTCCTCTCATCCATTTCTCAATAACAAATTCTCATTATTTAAATTAAATAACCAAAAAGTCCATTTAGAAATCTAGGACAGTTTTTAGCACAGGAAGCTTGCACTCATTTGTTAAAAGCAATATTGTTTGTGGGTGTCTGAATGTAAATGGATTAGTGTGCAGAGTATCTATAAAGGAAAAAGCCTAATCAAATAACATCTAGATTATTGAGTTACAGTCGAAGAGGAAAATACCAGGATCTATAAAGTGAAAAAGTTAAGGGAACGCGACTTCTGAGTGAATTGTCATAATGGTGATGAGGCAGACACTTTTAGTTTAATGGTTTGAATTAAGATAAGCCTAGATGTACTCTAAAGTAGGCATATGATAAATGATTCTAGCTTATTAGAAATGGATTTCAGTGGCCTGAGTATATTATACAGTATTTGCTTCATAGAGTCAGTATGTAAACTAGCATATTGTTGGGGGACAGGTATCATGAAATAGACTCCTAAAATATATGTTCTAATATTCTGCTTCATTTAAATTGAATAATATTGTATAACTTCTTCATGGCTCCCTTCTGTTGACTAAAACTAGTTACAAGCTCTGCAATTTATTTCACACACTGAGTTATGACTTTTCACAATTTTGATAATACAAATTATTCTGGCAAATGTGTAGACTTATCATTTTTCTTTCTCAGCATTGATCTTTTATCCTGAATAGGTACAGATTAAAAATGAAAAGCTAGCAAAAAAGACACAAGTTAACAGATAAACAGAATACTTTGCCATGGTGTACATTATACATTATGATTACTATGACTGATTTATCATGTTTAAGTTTCAGAGAAACAATTCTGAATAACAGTGTGAGTAAAATGTATGAAACTGAAACCTGGAAAAAAGAAAAAATGTTTGCTTTAGACTTTAACAATTTTGTGTGTGTTGCTTGCTACACCTTCCCTTCCAGAGGCCTTTGCCCTTACAGACCCTTATTAAGTATGAACAACTTAACACTGCTCAACCATGGGAGAAACATATTTGCATGGGCCATTGCAGACAAGTCTACTTTCTGCACTCTTACTTTTAATTTGCTATTGTAGGACTCTTTTAATCACAGCTGAGCAGGGCAATTTTATTTATATTTATTTATTCTTTATTGACTGAGTTAGCCCCACTAGGCTAGTAGCTTCTTTTTAGGGAAGACCCAAGCTAGTATTTTTATAGAAGAAATTTGGACAGGGCATTATGGACCTTCCCCTACTCTTTCCAATAGGTGCCATGGGATCTTTTATATTCACCTGAGTTACCAGTACACTCAGGAGTGCAGTGCCCCCCTTATGCTGCACCGCAGTGTTAGCAGTCGATCTAGTGAAAAGTAACAGTGCAATATGTTCAGGCGGTCCTGCTACCTAGCTATGCATATGTGCAGTTACACGAAAATGTAAGGATAGGGAACAATTGGAAATGAAATCCAAACATTGTGTATGTACCACCGAACTCCAGATGGGTACAGACTAAGTAGCAATCAAATCGATACCTGAAGAATGATCATTATGGACCCATTACATTTTTATAGAAAACATTAGAAACTGTTGAGGGCATTTGTATCGTCATTTATGTTCATAAATTATAATATTTCATGGGTTTAATACTATTGTATGTTAGTTAAAGCAGAGAGTTGTGAAACGGCTGGCTAGTTAAAGCATAAAGTTGTAAATCTTGTCAGCAGATGTACTTTTTTCAGCTACACAGCACTTGCTTACTTGTCCTGTGATTCAAAGCAGGCAGAATAACTTGCCTAGTTTAATTCCCTTTCTTGGTATTTAATCCACATTAATATTTATTTAACATATCAGTGACCACCTACAACAGCTGTTTTGGTCAAATATTTGTGAATTAGAACATGCTGTGTGGTATTCTGGAAGGAGTAATAGTGGAATCTGACAAAGATCAACATTAAGTCTTTGTTTACTTTGTTTTTGGGATAAAGTCACTACTGTTTCAGAAGGTATTCTATAAGACTTTGAAGGCTGATTAATTGGTAGCATATGCGACTAACCTCTACATCTGAGCTTAATGAAATTAGAATTTGCTTCTTTGCATCAGTTTCTGCAAAACCATTTAGTTTCAGTTTTCCAGAAATGTAAGACAAGTATCTGAAGCACTCAACATATAAAATAATAGAGTTTCTAAATACATTATTTAGAACAGTTTAGGTAATGTATCTTCTGTTTGTCACTCAGGATATACATTTAAATTATGTTTACTACCAAATAAGACACTTTTGAGAAAAATATTTACAAGAACATACACTATGATTCTCTCATATACCTTAACAGATGAAACTCTCAGATTTTAGGTTTGGTTCCTCTTGGATTTTTAAATGAAAGGAAGTAGAATTAAATAAGAAGCAGAAAAATAGATTTCAACCCTTTCAAATAATCAGCTTCAAACTATAATTAATGATCTATGCAAATCATAAATTCAGACTAATAAAAATACCTGGAAATCATCAATCTGAGGACATAAAACTAAGTATGATGTAAATATAGTTGCTATATTTAAAGACAATACTATTTATTATTTTCGTTATATTAGCAGAAAGAAATGATAACAAGGGACTAAGTTAATTTACCTATAAAGGAAGCACAGTTTTATGACCAAAGACATTTTTTGATGTTAGAAGAACAAGGTGGTGGAAACGATGGCTGCTTTGCTCCATATCCATCTGTCCATTGCCTCAGAACTATGTATTGTGACTTGTGACATTGTTGTAGGCTTTGAAATTATACCTTTTGTTCATTTATGATTTATCACCTAAGTTTATTAAGTTACTCATTCAGCGCTTTAATATTTCACAAGAACTTGAGCATTTTTCATGAGTGGTAGGAAAAGAATTACTGACTGTCACTAGTATTTCATTCAGCACTTTCGTGAATTAGTTCATTTCTGTTTTTATTGCTTGGGGAAACTTTGTGCTACTGTTTGCTGATATATTCATTCCAGTCTTTAGACTTTGGCATTTGATGACTGGCAGAGTGTTCTTTTTTACACATCTGTTATCTGCTTTGTTTTTCAAGACCCTTTATTTCTGGTTGTGTTCTACTCAGGATGGAATCCATGACATTGCTCATTTTGTAACTAACAGATGGAGCCTTTATTTACTTACTATCATAATTTGGGGTGTTACTGAACTACGGTCTGGGGTTTTTGGCTGTTGACTTGCATTTTCCAGACTAATACAGACTTAACAGTGTTGGCCATTCTAATGCTGGGCATCCTGTGACTTAAGAAACTATCAGTGTGACTAATGGTTTACTTTTTTTTTTTAACCTGGGGCTATTTTACTTGCTCCAGTGACTTGGCAGTCATACCCATTCATTGCACTCAGGCAATTTAACAGCATAGAAAAGTGCCCAATTTAGCTTTGTCTGCTTGCAATTTTGCCATGATTTTATTTGAACACTATCACTGATGTTTAATCAATGGACTATTGACTGTTGTAGTCTTATAATTGTCATATAATTGTTTTAATATTTCATTTAATCTGTGTTCCACATCATATTACATTACTGTTAATAGTTCTGATTTCTATTTAAATGTATTTATTGTTGTCTTTCTTTTTGTTTATTTGATTCAGCATCTTTATGGCATTACATGTATAACCACACTGTAGAGTTAGCATCCATAATAATCCATGCATTTACCAAACATTCTAGGCAGTATTAACTGAATGCACAATATGTACAACATGCAGCAACTGTTAACTGCTTGTAACATTACCATTAGCATGGTCAGTGCATTTATTTTTAGATGATTTGTTTTCTAAGTGTTTTTGCCTCCTCACTTGTTGACCATTAACCTTTATTGATTAAGTCTGAAGTCCATTACTTCATTTAAGATTGACCATGTGATCAATGTTCTTAGGTGAGAACTGACCACTGGAGACAATCATCCAGGCAGACATGAAGGCTGTTATTACATCTATAATCCAGAGACCATCATTCTTCACCACAACCTTTTGCCCACCAAGTGGCTTGACGACTCTCTGTCATTGGTGATAGCTTGAGAACCCAGAGGAGAGAGCTGCTATCACTGTTCTTCCTCTCCTGCAGCCTTAAAGCCTTCCCTGCGGCTTTGTCATTCCCCTTTCCCAGCTTCAGGGATCTTCAAGGAAGTGTTTATGCCTCAGATCACTGAGCATTATGTTTGACGGTTAGATCAGAGGATGAAGGCTATAAGATGAGTTAGATCAGAGGATGAAGGCTATAAGATGCTAACAAGCTGCTCCCTGCAGTCCAGGGTTTGATTCCCACATTTGTTTCACTGTGGCTAAGTCACTTAAGCAGACAATATCCTGGGGCAGTTCAGAAGTTGGGTTAGGCTCCTCAATGGTCTCTGATCCACATGCACAGTAACCACTTAACCTATTTTTCTAACTAATCCCTGACACTGCCCATGGTAGCTGACAAATTCAGTCTTCTCACTTCAAGGTCCTCCTGTAGAATAATGTGTGTGTGTTGTACCTTTAAGAAGCATTTCAAGGTTGGCCCATGCATATAAATGCCAAGCATGTGCTAGCTTCAGTGCCATTTTGAGAGTGCAGCCAGAGAGTGAGCATGTATGAGTGTAATTGCTAGTTTGTTTATAGGTTTATCTAAGTTAAAGTTATTAAGTCTTAATCCTGATGTGTTTGTACATAATAAAGCTCCTTGAACAGAACCCACAAAGACTCATCTATCTTATCCTGACCGGACGAGCGACATGGTGTCAAAATCAGGATTCCAGAGAATGCTTTTCAGAGCTATGAGGTGCAGATTTAATAGTAAAGGTAAACTAAGAGAAATGAGCATGAAAAAGAGCTAGAAACAAACTAAAGATAATGAATATTGCAGAAATGATTTATCTTATAAAAAAGATAAAATGGGAGCATTACAAGGGCACAAAGTGCATTATTAAAAAAGCGAGAGGCACAGAAGGTTTATTTATTAAACAAAATGCTTAAAATTAAGACAGTTGATAAAATGATTATTAGAAAAGCACATAAGGGGTTCGGAATTACCTCAGAATTGCAAAATGAACATGTTTAAAGCAAAATGGGCATGTTTAGAGTAAAATGAACTCTAGGAAAGTATAATGGGCATGGAAAAAAGATTAAATAAGCAAAATGAATATAATAAAGGGTAAAAAAGGGCACATTAAGCATAAATAAAGCAAGGTGACTGCACGTTGTTTTGTCAAAGTATTGTGTTTTGACATAACTACTATTTTGCACTGTATTCAGGGCATAGCTACAGTTATTTGAAGTATCTCAAAGTGTGTAAAAGTGCTTACAGTGTGTGCTCATTACTGTGCATTTATTTCAAAGAGTTTATTTGCATGCAAAGTGCAACTACTTCATACAGTCAAAATACAGCCATTTCAAAAAGTTTCTTGTGCTGGGTATGTCTATTCGCAAAGTGTCACCATTACATAGTGTTTCTTGCACTATAGTTATTTAGCAAAGTACAGCCATTTTGGGAAAGTTTCAGTGTGCTGTGTACTGTTTGTTTGCTAAGTGCAGTTACTTTGAAATGTTCATAGGTTCATAGTAAATGTTTCTTACTCTGAGCTTCTTCTGCCCAGTTTATTCGCACAGTGCAGTTGTTTTGAAATGTTTCTTACACTGATAAGAGGTGAGTTCTTACAGCACAGTGATTTCAAGATGATTAAAGTGCCTGAGAGACTTATTTCACAAAGTTCAGTTATTCAGAGGCTTTTTGTGCTGTCGGGCATAGTTACAAATACTGGAATAAATTTCTGTCATATGTATATATATATGTGTGTGTGTGTGTGTGTGTGTGTGTGTGTGTGTGTGTGTGTGTGTGTGTTCATGCATACTTGCAAAAGCCTTCACTGATGTGTATTAATATGGCAGATGGATTTCGAAAACCATCACCATTGGTGTTTGATCAGAATATTGCAGAAAATTGGAGAATATTTGAGCAAGAGTATGATATTTTTATATAACCAGCTTATTTTGACAAAGATGCATGCACTAGGGCATTCAATTTGCTTAACCTAGCTGGGTCAGAGGCCATTGAAAAGGAACTTTTATTTGTGTATGCACCAGCAGTATATGAGGGAGAAGGTGAAAACTATCATATTGTTGTAGAGGTTGAATCAAGGGAAGACCCCGTGTGTTTGAAGCACAAGTTCAGGGAAATGTGTAACCTCAGAAAAATATTGCATAAGAGACATTTGTTTTACACAAGAAATCAAAAACCAGGGGAAACTTTTGCAGCTTACATTACTGACCTGAGAAACAAAGCTAAAACATGTTGGCTTGGTGACTTAAAAGATTAGTTAATAAAGGACAGGCTTGTGTGTGGTATTAATAGTGCTGCAGTGAGAAAGATTTTGCTTCGTGACAGTGATTTAACCCTGAGCAAAGCTACTGAGATTTGTCAAATCCATGAAGTTATAGAAAGGCACAAAAGTATGTTTGCAAGTGATAAGAGCATGGTTTCAGCAGGCTCCAAAGCAAATGTGGATAGCATGCAACACATGGCTAATAGAAGCAGGCCTAAGGACATGGCATCCGCAAAACCTGCAGGTTTTCCTGGGAGACCCCATAGTTTTCCAGCAAGTTCTAAGAAAAGGACGTGTTCAGTGCAGTACAAGGGTGAGTCAGCAGAACCCAAATCCAGCTTTATTGTTAACTGTTGGAATTGTGATGCCAGTCATGAGTCTAAAAGGTAAAAATGCTTAGCATTTGGTCAGCAATGCCACAAGTGTAAAAAATAGAACCATTTTCAAAAGTTTTGCAAATCAAGTAAACCTCACACAGTTATAAAGAAGGGTCACACAAAAAAGCAAGTTGATCATATAGAGAGCTGCAATTCTACTTTATATGGTGTATCAGTAATTGGTGAAAAGGTTGATGCAGTAAATTTTTTGGCAAAGAATGAAGTGTTTTGTACTGTCCAGATCAATGGTAAATCCACCGAGCTTAAAGTAGACACTGGCTCAAAGTGTAATGTTATGTCAGCAGACACATTTGCTAAGGTGAGAACTAATAAACAACTCATTGTGGCTAGTTGTATGAAATTTGCTGCTTATGGGGGTGAAGAAATTCAAACCAAAGGCTCAGTAGTGATTTCATGTTATTTGGCTAGGAACTGTTACAGCTTGTTATTCTATGTAGTCTGAAGACCTGTGCAGTCATTACTGGATGTCAGAGACAGTTTGAGAATGAATTTGCTTTATTTTACCGACAAAGTTCATTATGTAAGCACATATCCTACTTCCAATTTTACTGAAGCTATTTTCTTAGAGTATGCTGATGTTTTCTACGACAAGTTAGGCAAACTTCCAGTTGTGTATTCTATGACGTTAGACCCAGAGATAGTCCAGTGGTCAGACCAGCAAGAAAAGTTCCAATAGCTATGCAGAATAAAGCTGAAGCTTTGTTGGATAAAATGGTGCAGCAAGGTGTAATTTGTCCAGTTACAAAACCAACTGAAGGGGTGTTGTCCATGGTAGCAGCCCACAAAAAAGGCTCAGATGAAATCAGAATATGTATTAACCCAAGAGGTTTGAACAAAATATTAAAGAGACTGCATCATCCAATGCGTACAGTTGAGGAAGTCACAGGCCTAATACTAAATACCACTGTTTTTGCCATCTTGGATGTAAAACGTTCATTTTGGCAAGTAATGCTTGATCACAAATCCTCATTACTGACTACTTTCATTACCCCATTTAGCAGATATAGATTCCTCAGGATGCCATTTGGAATAAATTCTGCAAGTGAAGTATTTCAGCATGCAATGGAGCAAATTTTTTCAGGTTATCCTTGTGCTATAATAGTAGATGATTTATTGGTTGGAGGCAATGGTGACTCAGAGCATTACAGCAACTTTAAGAAAGTTCTAGACAGAGCACGTCAAACGAACTTAAAGCTCAATATTCTGAAGTGCAAATTCAGACACCAGAAGTTACAGATGTAGGTCATTTATTTACTAGCACTGGCTTGCAACCAGACCCGTCCAAGCAAGCAAGCCATTCTTGAGATGCCAGCACCTGATACTGTTCAGGCTGTGCAACATTTTCTTGGTATGCTCAACTATTTAGGCAAGTTTATCCCAGACTTTGGTGATTTGACAGCACCCTTGAGAGAGCTGACATGCAAAAACATTATATGGTCTTGGTTAGAACAGCACCAGAAGGCAGTTGAAGACCTTAAGCAGACAATTGCCACCCCATCTACATCAAGATACTATGATGTTAATAAACCAATCACTCTTTCCTGTGATACTTCAAAATTTGATCTTGGTGGAGTTATTCTTCAAGAAGGCAGACCAGTAGCCTATGCATCTAGAACTCTTACCCAAACTGAAATGCAGTATGCTCAAATTGACAAAGAACTTTTGGCAATAGTATTTGCATGTTTAAAGTTTCATGATTATATCTATGGTCGAGCTATTCAGAATGAAACTGATCGCCGACCTCCAGTTACTATTCTAAAGAAACCTATGCATTAATCTCCAGTGGGATTACAAAGAATGATGCTCAAATTGCAAAAGTACAACTTCAAAATGGTTTATACAAAAGGCAAACTTCTTTATCTGGCTGATACCTTATCCAGATCACCCAGAAATACAACAGAACAGCTTAATGCAGAGAATTTTGAATTTGACATCATGGAAGTGTGTAATTTTTCTACCATGAGACTTAATGAGCTGAGAGAGCATACAAAGACTGATCCTATTTTGCAAAAACTCAACCACTACATTAATGTTGGATGGCCGTCAAAGCAATCTAATGTACCACCTAAAGTGCAAATGTATTTTCCTTACAGAGATGGGATGTTGATGGAAGATGGCATTATTTTCAAAGGTCCTAGAATTGTTGTTCCTGCTTCCTTACAACATGAATATACCCAGATTTTGCTTTGTGGTCACCCAGGTTTCGAATCTAACAAAAGAAGGATGAGAGAACTAGTATTTTGGCCTTCTCTAGTAAAAAACATTGATAAAGTACCTTCTTCTTGTTCAGTATGCAGTAGTACTAAACTGCATTTGCAAAAAGAACCACTTCAGCTAAGTCAAGTTCCTGAATTACCTTGGTAAACAGTAGTCACTGATATATTCAAGTAGAATAATCAGCATTTCTTAGTGTTGGTAGACTCTTATTTGAACTGGTTTGAGACTGATTTACTACCTAATCTAACATCCACTGCTGTTATCACCAAGCTGAAACATCATTTCTCAGTCCATGGTAGTCCACACAAAGTTATTTCTGACAATGGTACCCAATTTACCAGTCAGTTGTTTCAGAAATTTGCAAAAGAATGGGACTTTGTACATGATACTAGTAGTCCAGAACATCCAGTCAAATGGACTAGCTGAGCGTGCAGTACAGAGTGCAAAGCAATTACTTGAGAGGTCAAAGCGTGATAATACTGATGTCTTTTTGAATTTACTTAATCTCAGAAACATACCCCGTGATGATATACTCGGCTTGCTTACTCAGAGACGTCTACCTAGACAAACCAGAACAACATTGCCTATTTGTTCCAGTTTGTTGAGGCCTAAACCTAAGAGCAACAGGACAATTAGAATCCAATTATTCAGAAAGCATTCTTTCAAAAAGTCCAGCTATGATAAATCCAGCAGATTTCTTCATCTATTGAAAGAAGGAGTGACAGTAAGGATACAAACGGAGAAAGGTTTGACCGGATTGGGCAAGTAGCAGGTATATGTACCAAGCCGAGATCTTACTTCATAGAATTTGAAGGTGTGGACTACAAGAGAAATCGCAGACATCTCCTTCCTGTACCAGAATCAATATCGCAGCATTGTTTCTGTGATACAGACTCTAGATCTCAGGGCAATCCAGACAATGTTCTTGTTGCAGAACATGTCTTAACTTCTACTTCCATTCCTGATGATGTTCTTGATGTCCCTAAAGTTGAACATTCAGCAGAAACAGTCCCAATTGCTTGACCTAATTCTAATTTCTATGTCACATGATTTGACATGATTTGGTCATATTTCCAGACCTAGTGAGAAATACACAGCAACCTGGACATAATTGTCTATATGTGTTTAGTTCTGTATTGATTGCATGACTTATTTCTCAAAGAGGGAGGATGTAGAATAGTGTATGTGTGTATTTTACCTTTAAGAAGCATTTCAAGGTTGATATGTGCATATAAATAGCAAGCACTTGCTAGCTTCAGTGCCATTTTGAGAGTGCAGCCAGAGAGTGAGCATGTATGAGTCTAATAGCTAGTTTGTTTATAAGTTTATCTAAGTTAAAGTTATTAAGCCTCAATCCTGATGTGTTTGTACATAATAAAGCTGCTAGAACAGAACCCACAAAGACTCGCCTATTTTATCCTGACTGGATGAACGACACCTCCTATGTACTAGGTTTCAAAAGCACATTCCACAGAGGCACCATTTTTAATTTGAGAGCATCAAGCCCATGTCCATCCTCAAACCTCTGCTTGCAGGTGCTGGACGACCAGACAAACTACCATTCCTAGGATAGGTCTGCTGTCATCAGCCCCTTATTCCCACCCTCCACTGCCAAATCAAGCTGCACTACTTGAAATTGGTTCATCTGAGTCAGGGATTTAATTTGCTATGCCATGCAGCTAGGTTACTTTCAGATGATTGTTTTTAATTTCAGTAAATTTAGGGAGCCCAATAGCAAGCCACACACAGGCTAAAAGATTCAATGATGACAGGTGATGGCACCCCTGCGATGAAGATCATATGGGTATCTAGGAGTTTATTTAATATATTCTTAATATTAATATAGAGCAATATAGAAAGATATGTCCTCTTCATTAGGTGATACCTTATCCTGTCTCATCCCCTCCTATCTAGAACACAGCCAGGAGTATAATGTTAATATATTTTCTTTCTTATACCACTATTAGGCAAGATCCATTGCAAGTAGGAGAGGTGCCCATTTTAATTTCACTCTGGCTTTGAGCCCCCAATATTGGGCAACTCTGTGTTCCATAGAAAATGTTCCCTAAAATCTACCCCCAGTCCTATAGATTGTAGGGAATTGTATTTTCCTATTTATGGATTGTTGTATTTTTAATCTTAGTTCTGTTTTGTTACTTTGAGAATAATTATGAATGGAGCTTCCTTTGGCAAAAGTCTGTGTAAATCACCCCTACCCATCTGCATAGAAGGCTTAGGTATCTACTTACTGTGAGATATTGGCACATAAGATCAGCCTTGTCTGGAGTGAGACAGTTTCTGATCCATATGTACTATACTGAGCCAGTGACTAGTGCTGGGAAGACTATGGGGGGATTTAATAAAGCCTACATGGACTTATTTTCCATGTAGGAGTAGTGGCACACTGCTTGCATGAAAATAAGTAGGTTTACGATCCAGTAAACAGAGCTGAGGTGCGTGCAAATCACCTCACAAGCAGGTGAATTTCATGCAAATGAGGGTGGTAGAGTGATCCAGCAAGCAGATAGGCAGTCCTGAAAACCCTGTGTTGGTGTCTGAAATGTACACAGAAAAATTCTGTGTACAGGATGTTAAGCAGAGAACAAGGGCTATAAATGTGCAGTAAGAAGGACAGAAATAGCATAGCAGACACAGATATGTGCAAACCTATCCACTGTGTGTCCAAATCCTAATGGAAAATAATTTAAAATAATCTTTTTTTTAATAATCAGGTTATCTTTAAGCTGCATGCTGTAGTGCACAAGCATGCTGTTAAGAAAAAAAAAAAATTAAAAAGTATAAAAATGAAAATATGTAGTATGTGACAATATTGTATTATAAGACCCTGCATGGAGTATGTACAATGGTAGACTGCTGTGCTTGCTATCAAGGCAGGCCCTGGAACTGTGTAGTTCCCAGGTTGTGTGCACAGATGTCTGTACAAATGAGCTGGGGTTACTGAATAGCATCAATGGGTATCCGTGTCTGCAGATCACATCAGTGTAGGCAGAGAACCATGTTGGTGTCCTTATAAGAGGTAGCTGACATCAAAAGGGGGTATGTCCGCATTCTTTTAAGCTCATTGGAGCACAGTGGTGCCTGTTTGCGTGGTGTGCCACTCTGCTGAGCAGGGGGTGTGTACAGTGTTTGCTAAGCTTTCTTTACCTTCAGGACGCATGTTTCAGTGGGTTTGAGTGTGTTTGTGCAGAATGCCGCTGTTCTGAGTGTGACCTTTCATGGGGGTGTGTACAATGACTGCTGAGAGTTGTTTACTCTCTCAGTGCACTATGAAGAAGGCTGTAAAAAAATTGGCTGAAAAAGGCAATGATATCTTAATTACTGTTGACCCCTGTTCCACTTGAACTAGGGCCATTAACGGTCCTTAATTATGTACTTAGCAGGTGGAATGTATCATAGGTAGCTAATCGCAAAGGCTGCACCTACAGCAGAGCACTATAAAGGTTGCAGAAACCCTAAAATCTGATTTCACCACCATACTCTGCACCAGTGGAATACAGACTTGGGACTTTTAACTGAAGAAATGCTAGGGGCTGCTGTGGGTCTGCTACATCTGTATGTAATAGATGCTGAGGTCAATGCTGCTGCTGCTGCGGCTCCTGCTGACCATAGGCCCAGAGTGAAAAGGAGAAGAGTGTTCAGGCCCAGGGTAATCTTCCAGGGGCTACATGAGCTGGAGATTGTAGAACACTAGAGGGTGGACAAGGACATACTACAAGAACTCACTCATCTCTGCCGACCTCAACTCAGACCCAGAGCCAACAGAGGGGAACCCATCACAGTAGAAACAAAGGTATGTGTAGCTCTTAGGATACTAGCTATGGGTACATTCCAAAGACCAACTGGGGACATGATGGGGGTCTCACATGTATGAGCATCCAGGGTACTCCACCAGTTCCTGGATGCCATGCTACCACATACCAGTGAGCACATGTATTTTCCCATCACTCCTGAGGTGAGGGCCAGCAGTATGCAAGACTTCTACCATGCAGCACACTACCCTGAGGTACTGGGTGCCATAGATTGCACTCATGTACACATCAAGGCACCACCTGGTAAGGAGGGTACAATCTATGTCAACCACAAGGGGCACCACTCAATCAACTGCCAGATTGTGTGCAATGCCCAGGGCATAATCATGAATGTGTGTGTGCTGGCAGCCCTGGCAGTTATCACGACTCCCATATCTGGCATGCATCACAGCTGTACCAGATGTTTGTTAGGGGGGGACATCTCACACAGCCATTTACTGGGGGATGCTGGCTACACACTGGAACCGTGGATGATGACACCTATCAGAAATGCACACCCACCCACCAAAGAACGCCATACTGAGGCACATGCACAAACTAGGAAACTCATAGAGCATGTGTTTGGGCTGATGAATTCATGGTTCCAGTGCCTATATATGTATATATATATATATATATATATATATATATATATATATATATATATATATATATATATATATATCTGGTGGAGCCCTGCAGTACTCTCCAGTCACATGTGCACACATGTTCACAGTATGTGCCATGCTACATAATATGATCTTATGGATACAGCTGCAGCAGGTTCAGCAAAGGGAAGGGATATACACAGTCCCTCACCAGTGCCTAGGTCACCACAGCCACACCCACAGGTGGACTCCGAGGAGGAAAAGCCTGAGGTTGTCCCTGTAGGCAGACATAGGCATGCCCAGTATGCCCTGGCCTTGGCCAAGAGACAATGCGTAGCACATTCACTGACAGCCTAGGGCCGTAGGGACTGACACCTTACTCTGACTCGCATACATATTAGTAAAAATGATGCCAGCCAGCCCACACAACCTGTACATCACCATATATTGGGTGTGGACTGCGTGCATCAGACAGAGTCAGCCCCAAACTACAGGTCTGTCAACAACTGCATTTGCAAGGTAAGTCACACATCTAATCACCACTTGTAAGGGGTACTAGAATATGGTAGCATATGTATGGAGCTGCTGCATGTATGTAAGTGAATATAGTGGGCAACTGGGCTACTTGCAGAGATCTAACAGCCACTTCGGACAACAGGTACTCTGTCTAATAGTATCTGCCACATAATATTCACTAGGTCACATGGCTGGAAACCCCACTACATTATTCAAGGGAGATGCCAAACAGTGGGGTCACAGAACAGTCACACGACTGTGTATGCCAACAGAGCATGGGCTGGTTGTCCCCCACCCCCAGTTCATCAGTGGACCCATACAACTGCTGTAGCAGTATATCTGCAATGAGATATCAGCAGACCACCCGATTCCAGGGCTGTGACATAGAACCTGGCCATACGTTCTATGTCTCATGCAAAGCAGCGGTGAGACTGTATGTCTGTATGCTGTTGATTGTGTGATGAATGATGCATCCCTGTCTGGCAGCCTATGTGGCTCAGTAAGCTAGGGACATTAGCATGGGTGATGGTATTGATGGTTTGAATCTAGCAGTAGCCACATCTTTTGCATTTGAGGTAGTCGTATGGTGATATTCCCACAGACTGTCATAACCTCTCAATCTGTTACCACAAGAAAGCTGAACAAAGCCAGAGTGAATGAAGGGACAAAGGGCCAAACCTACAGACAGACATTATACATGCTCTGAGTAACCTAGAAGGTGGCTAGTATAATAGCAGGTTGCAACAGGTCAGATTAGCTGCAGGAAGTAAAGCCCATCTCTTAAATGTCTCAGTATTTTTTATTTTTTTATTTTACATTTGTTGACCGGGATAGTCCGACTGGATACATGTCCATTTTCAGTGGAGGCCTGGGGAGAAAAGCTCCACAAAGATAATAATAATAGTAATAGTACAATAATATTCCAAGAGAGCAAAGGATTTAGATACACATTTCTGAAGGTTTAACACAGTAGGAATACACAGGCATATGCTAAAGGTTAACAGAGCGAGAACAAATATGAAATAGTTACAGTAGTTACAATTCAATGACTTCATTTTACAATATATTACTGGAAAACCACAAATGTATGAGGAACAGAGCAGACACAGAGAAAGACATGCTGACTGTCACCCTGTGTGTAGTGTTACATCATGTACCCCAGTCACACTATACCTCTCAACCTCTTAGACCAAGAAATCTGGCCAAAGCCATGAATAAAAGTGGGACAAAGGCCCACAAATAGGGACAAGTTTTAAATATTGCTCTGACAAATGTAGAAAGTTGATAGAATAACAGGTCTTGCATTAGCATGAATCAGCTGATGTGCATAGAGTCTGTAACTCAACTGTCTGTTATTATTTCTTAACTTCAATCTTCAATGCTTTGTCACTAATTTACCAGAAAACCACAATGATATGTAAAACAGACCAAAAATATGAGGCAAAAATCTGTGCATTCTGTGAAGCTCTGTACAGTTGAGAGGTATGAGTCACATATTAAGGTCAGTAAACAGCCGGGGAATGCCTTGGACAATATCAGGGAAGTGCTGTACTGCGGTAACAACTGCAGCAGTCAATGGCCTCCAAAACATATAATCCCAGATTGGAGTACAGGTAGCTCTGGCCTGTAGTCACCTTGTAAGTACTGACAGTCACACTGGGCATGCTTCTACACTTAACTAACTTGAGCCCAAGTTTGTTGCCTCTTTTGCCCAAAGACCTACTATGTGGAAATATGTGTGTACATACATACAGCAACGTATACATATCTGTCTCTCCCCATCCCCCTCATGCTTGATTAGTGTATCTATCAGTATGTGGCACACACACATATATACACACATATATATATATATATATATATATATATATATAAAACAAGATATATATATATATATATATATATATATATATATATATATATATATACATATATATATATATATATATATATATATATATATATATATATATATATATATATATATATATATACATATATATATATATATATATATATATATCAAACCAAGACTCAGGATTACGAGGCAACCAGGCCTTTGGCTGAAAAATTCAAGCAGCATATATTCTTCAAACAGTAGGATTTATCCAAGTAACAACAAGTCCAGTCTGTGTAAAATTCACAACTCACAGTTCATTTATTTGAGTGACATAAAACCGGCAAGTGCTTTCGCTAAAAGTTATACAGCACAAGTTTCATACATTTTATATTGAGCAAGTTGTTGCTATGCTTTTATCATTTTACTCCTGCATTTTTACCTTTGCTTTTATTTTTGCATTTTTGTATAAATATTTAAATTAGACACATGACCATGTAAGAAGTGTTCTGATTGGTAATGACACATTTTGAAATATTTGAAGGTAGTATATAATGAAAGGAAAGGTGTGTTTGTTCTTGAAGGTCTGAGGAAGCTATCTAGCAAAAGCGCTTACCGTTTTTATGTCACTCAAATAAATGAACTGTGAGTTGTGAATTTTACACAGACTGGACTTGTTGTTACTTGGATAAATCCTTCTGTTTGAAGAATATATGCTGTTTGCATTTTTCAGCCAAAGGCCTGGTTGCCTCATTGTAAACCTGAGTCTTGGTTTGATTTTCTTGCTGAATTTTATCAACGAGGCATTTACCCCATGGAGTATAGTCCATTTTGTTGTTTGCTATATAAATAAATAAATAAATATATATATATATATATATATATATATATATATATATATATATATATATATATATATGGGTCTACTTTGATTCACTGAAAACTCATTTCACTGAATTTCAATTCATCCTCAAAAAATCACTGAAAACTCATTTCACTGAATCACATTTCACTGAATGTAAGTACTCTTGGGCAAATAAAACATATATGCCCTTTTCTCCACTGTAGTGCAATCCTGAAGTTAGTATATATAGTTATATAGTTAGAGGAGATGTGGGGGGCATAGTCCCTCACCTACTTTGCTTTTATATTTATGAATCTCATTTCACTGGAAGCTAACAATATAAAACCAAAGGTAGGTGGGGGCTATGCCCCCTCACACATGCTATCTAACGCAAGGCCACTTTGTGTACTCCACAAGTACTGTGCCTACAGCCACATATACAACAGATATAACCTGTGGCATGTGCAATAAGCACTGTGAGCTGTAGTGTGTAATAGTAGATAGGTAGGAGTTCTAATCTCACATAATCCAAATTGCGTGTGTAATTATATCCCCTTGCAGCACTAGAGACATGCCCATCTGGCCTATCTCTGTCCAGTGGTTATGCATTTTAAGAACCTGTGACTAGCTGCTGGCCTCTACATTGGCCCTCTTTACAAGGCCTGCTGACATCATCCACCTTAACTGTGCTGGCTGACAGTCTAATATCAGATAAACTCTGTGGCACATGTGATAAGTACTGCGAGCTGTAGTGTGTAATACTAGATAGGGGTTCTAATATCACATCAGCCAACTCTGTGTGTGTATAAACATATTACCTTATAGCACTGTGGACATGTCCATGTGGGCTATCTCCGTGCAATGGCTATGCATTTTATGGGCATGTGACTAGCTGCTGGCCTCTAAATTACCCTTCTCCACATAAGCATAACTGATGTCCACCACCTTCTGGATTTGTACATTTAGAAAACCCAGGTAACACATATCGAGGGTAGCAGACATTGTCACAAAGTATGAATGCATGATTACGCTGACTGCCCCCATTGTCTCTAATACACTGTTATGCACATATGCACCTAGGGAGCCATGCACGTATACCACCTTATCTTGCTGACATCATATTTCTGCTGTGCCACCATGCTATCTTGTGCCACTTTATTGCCACCATGTGTCCATTGTTTAACCCCTCAGACACCTGGAACGGACACATACACAAGTCTGTGACACACCTATCATTCTGTAACACTACCGCCTGTCTAACATCATGCAACAAAGATACACAAAGTTTGATGTGTAGGCATGACACATGCCATCATTCAATACCTATAGTGGCCCACAACAAGTGCCATGGCAAAACAATATTGCACTACACAAATACATGTAAACTAATATAGTCACCCTATGCATCAGACACATATTTGTGTCAATGGCATGAATAGCAGGGTTGTGGCACAGGTATCATCACATGCACGGGGTGAGGTGTGGGGGTGCCAGAGGCCTAGGCTGTGTCAAACAAGTGACAGCATGTGTGTGGGTCAGGAAGGGGTGTGGGTTAGATGGGCCATGGAGAGGTGCCGTGTGTGTCTGTTGGTGACCTGCATGTGACAGTGGTGTTTGCGTGTGTGCATGCACACAATCAAGCCCTGTGCTAGCCCTACACATGTGTATGCTAGGCAGCTGTAGACCGTACATGGTAGAGTGGACAGTTTACTGTCTCTGGCCATGAACAAGTGAACTGGTTCTGCCAAGAGTAGCACTGGCACCACCATGCCCAAGGTCAGATATGGTGCTAGTACCTGATGGTGACTAAAAAATGCTGGGGCTGTGTCCCCACGGGACGATCCAGGACCATGTGCTCATGGCCTGCCACGTCATGGTGTGGATAGCACACTTCCCTCTGTAGCACTGTAGGTACTGCCACTATGGGAGTGTGACTGTGCATGGGCATGTGGACTCCCAGTAGATGGTGTTGCTGACCTTCATCCACGTGTCTGATGCCCAACTCCAATTAGATGTTCCAGCACAGACATTATGTGGTCAAAGACAGACACAGTCTCAGCCCATCATCTATCCACTACAGGAGTGAACCAATCCAGGGTGTCCCCAATGCAGTGGAGGCAGTCACGGATGTCACACTGTGCTGCATCCATAACCCTAAGCATCCATCTGATGTTGCATTCATAATGTGCCTGTGCCTCCATGATGGACCAAAACATGCAGTGAGTGACCGTGATGTGACACCTGTAACAGGTGGTGGATGGATAGCAGTCATCCTAGGAGTACCCCAGTCAATCTGTCTGTGTGCCATAGCTGTCACACTGCCCTGTTCAATGTTGCCACCCTCTG
The DNA here is from genome assembly GCF_019279795.1 of Protopterus annectens. Taxonomy (NCBI): domain Eukaryota; kingdom Metazoa; phylum Chordata; order Ceratodontiformes; family Protopteridae; genus Protopterus; species Protopterus annectens. The sequence goes on along the minus strand of NC_056737.1, from coordinate 803,910,096 downwards.
ACTGTCCAATATCTGTGGCCTCTGGGACTGGGTATGTGTGGGCATACTGACTATGTACAGTGAAAATGGGGGCAGAAGAGGTATGTCAACCTCTGGGACAGATTCAGCCACCAACAACCCCGCCTGTGTCTCACTATGGCCACCATCATTAGCAGCATCTGATGAGACACTGACATCTGGTTGTGAGAGGGACAGACTCCAACCACCCCAGTCACCTGTGAGAAGCAAAACAACAGCAGTACATTACTACCTGCACTATTATGTATGGTAATCCACACAGACTCATACAGATGAGGATCCACAATTGCATTACAAGTCCCACATCTTCACATCTCTGCTCCCATGCACAACAGACAAACTCACAACATAGACAGACATGTCAGGCCCGTTATAACATGCACTTCAGCTACATCCAGTTAATGTTGCCAGTACAATACACCTGTAAGGTATGCAATATGACAGTATATGTGATAGAACTAAACATAAAACCCAGTACACCTATATGGAGTGGCCGCGGTGGTGCAGGGCTTAGAGTTGCTGCCTCACAGCAAAAGGTTCTCTGGTTCAATCCTCGGCTGGGGTGCCTTCTGTGTGAAGTCTGCATATCCTCCCTGTGGTTGCATGGGTTTCCTCCGGGGGCTCTGGTTTCCTCCCACATCCCAAAGACATTCTGTAGGTGGATTGGACACTCTAAATTGCCCTAGGCATGCGTGCGTGCATGTGTATGCCTTTTGTGGAAGGTTTGGCACCGGGCTGGCAACTCAACACCATATAACTCCACTGCCAATCATGAGTGGACAGGTGATCTGCTGTGGTGACCCCTAACCGGGAAAAAGCCAAAAGAAGAAGAAGAAGACACCTATATTGAGAATGGTATGACAGTAGTCGTATCACTGACTCAGGTACATACCATCTCCCTGTTGTGTTTGAACAGGCATATTGTAGTACTTGCCTGATGTATAGCAGGCTGTGTAGTTGCTCATAACTATAAGTGCATATGTGATTATCCAGTCTATGCACTGTAGTTAACTGTTCCAGACTAGAACATACAAATATCCTACTCTAGCTAAGCACAACAGTTGTATGTAGAGCAAAATGGCAGCCATTAACTTTCGTAGGGTATATATGATCCTTAAAACAACAGTATCACACTTACCAGGTACAGAACCATGGACTTGGGCCACACTTGATGGACCTATGAAAAGGTGAGGGAGAGGTATTGTCAGCACCACCAACTGTTGCAGCACTACAAGGTAATTTATGTATATATCCACATGTGCAGTAGCTACTATGATAATGGCTATATTGCTGACATTCTGAGTATGTGTGCAGAATTGAGCATAAAACCTAACCTCCCCCAATGCAGATAGACCTGACATCCATGTACTGGTATGTACAGCCTGTCACAATGACTGATATAGGATTACACTGTTGAACACAGTAAGCTTACCTGGATGCTCCTCTCCTGTGGGCACTGTGGCACCCACTTCCATGATGTATGGTGTGATAAATGCCTGGGTTATTCCTAGGTTCACCAGGATTTCCTTTGTGGCTGAGAGTGGTTGTCCCATTGCAGGCCCTCCACCAAGACCCCTGGGAACAGCAGCTGCCCTTTGTCATGCAGCATGCACCATATCTGGCTCAGTGTCGGACCTGCTTATAGGTCCTGTCCAGTTGGCCAATCTGATTGACAGCCCACACAAGGTCTGCCCACAATACCGCCCACTGTCCCCAATTGTGCCTACCCCTGGACAGCAAGATCTGATGGTAGTGTCTCAGTCCATCCAGTATAATGCCATTCTCCACAGTTGAGAAGGGTGCATGTCTCCTGTGGTACATGGTTCCTGAAAGACAACAAGAGGGAACACATTTTCGGACCAGATATATGGACATTCACTATGTACAGATCCAGCACACATATAATGGTCTGCACTATCCACTGCTCCCTCACCCATCATACCCCACAGTCTAGCAACAGACTACATGTGTGGTTATCACTAAGATAGTAATAATACTGGGGTATGTCCCTGTGTGTTGTGACAGATTTTGCTGTTTGTTCCTACACCCAACACTGCAGTCTACTGTGGGGTCTCCTATGGGCAAACTCCCATTAATATGTCATGCAGCCGCGGTCGGGCAAATAGTAGTGTGCTATTACAATGACTGTATGGGGACAGTTCAGCAACACCAGTGTGCCACAATAACAGACAGCAATGCAAACCTGCTGTAGTATATGTTCCCTGTAGGCATCATACCTCTCATCTGTACAGATGTTTGCAGACTGTCAAGATGTTTGCCCATAGTCTTGGTCATTTTCACACAAACTTGTGGATTTCTGACAAATGGTTGGCCAATCATGGATGGCTGATGTCAGAAAATAAAGACAGACATCTGAGTTTCACATGTCATATCCTTCAGAACACAATTATGCCACAGTAATATCAGTTTAGTCTATTCATGTTCTTACTTTGTAATGAGCAATACATAAACACTGTTGCTGAGTTTGTGCCTTTGTCCCCCATTAATTATGGCTTTGTCCTGAGTTCTTGCTGTAGGAGGTTGACAGGTATGTTAGGCATAGCTCTTAACCAAACAGGGACAAATGTCAACAGAAACAGGGACTTTACCAGAGTACATCAGGTACATTCAGGGTCAGTTTTACAATGTTAGAACTAATTATGTGAGACATGAACAGAATGAGAGGTGGTGAATTACAGTACATCGTTTGACATTACAGGGGTGTACACCCTCCCTTATTGTCACTATGTACTATCTGTAATCCACTAGCTTTCCTATAACAGCCTACCATTGTAGGTGGTATTGACACAAACAGAGATGAGATGTGATTGAAATCAGGGACAGTTGAGAGGCATGTATGTAGGTGTAGGACAGCAGAGTATCAATGACATATCATCACCATAGATCTAAGACAGGCTTACTGATGTAATCCCTATTCCCTGTACTTCCATCCTCCCATCTGCATCCTGTTATATGGAGAAATCTACTACATACCTTGTGGAGTGCAATACTCATTTATTGAACTTTGATTCCAGTAATCTTTTGATAATACACTCTTGTGTGTTACGTCTCATACAGATGTGTTCCCCATAACTAGCTGCTTGCCTTTTTAAGGTACTGCTCATTAGCAGGTAATTGCCTCTGTACCAACCTGTGACTCAGAATTGCTAATTGCAGCCAAAACAGCTGTATTGCACTACCATTAGCCAATGACATGCTACCACAGTGTAATATATAAGGCCTTCATGTAGGCCTTGGCCTCTGTCTAAGTTTTGGAGATGGACATTATAGAGGTATGGGTACCACAGCATCACAGAGGGTAGGTACAAACACCATCCACTGTAGATATTTATGAAGTATTTTCCAAAGTTTTGTGTGGTCTGTGCTCCATACAATTGTGGTCATCTGGCAGTGCACTGGTGATCATTGTGGGCTGAGGTCAGTAAGGGAAGAGACACACACGTGTCACACTTCATACCCATCAGACTATGCATGCTACTGCAATAGCTGTTATTCTATCAAATTACTATCTTTGTAGGGGCAAACTGTTAAACATGTCCCTATTTCTGGGACTTTGCCCCAACCCCCATTAAGTATGGCTGTGTCCAGATCCCTTGTTCTATGGGGCTGGGAGGTATGATAGGTCTGTAGCAACTACATTTACATACAACTGTGTATGCTACAGGCTGCAGCTGCTACTGCAGCCTACAACACATAGGGGGGAGTGTGAACACTTTGGTGTACAGCAAGCTGTATGTGTAACTGTGTCAGCTCTGTCAGGCCTGTTGTTATGGCAGAGCCAGGGCAAGGGTATTCTATACAGTGCAATCAGGTCATGTGCTTAAGGTACATCTGTTATGCAACATTCCGACTAACAGAGTAGTAGGCGACATATAGTTATAGGCTATATAGATATGTGACTTGCTTCTCTGCTTCCAGGTTTGTCTTGCAAACTGGGTAGTTGTTAATTAAGTAGCAGTAACCTGTGGAGAGTAAGATTGCATGACTCAGCAATTACTTGCCATCTTCATAATAATGTAATTAAAGTGTGACATAACACTGTATTTGAACCCAGGACTGTGTGTGGTACAATGTACTGCATGCAAGGCATTTAACATACTGAGTTACTGAGACACTGCAAAAGCATGTGTATTTGCAGGATATATGTGTAAATATACAGGCTATGAGAAACATTTCTACATCCATGAGTATGTGTGTGGCTTTATATGGTTGTATTTCTGCACCAGGTTCCCAGTTGTACATGTACCTTGCCATTGCTGCCTTAGCAGGTGTCTTTCCACAAGTTGCTGATAAAATGGCATATATACCTGGTATCACAGGCCTCTCTTACATCCATTAGTATGTCTTCATTATTATTTATTATTGCACCAGGGTCCAGGGTACACTCCCAGTTTTCACATTAGTTTTTTATTTCAGTTACATGCTTAATGTCTGTAAGTAGCAAGCAGTATGTTTTGATGGAATCACCTGTTTAGCTTAAAGCCTGTGTAGTGTGGTGGGTTAATACAGTGCATAGTTGAGAGATTCCTGGGTTTGACACTTGGCAGAGGTGTATATTTTCTCCATGTGAGCTACAATGTAATAGACACATATAGACATTAAAGCTTTTTAAAGCTCATTAAAGCTCATTTAAGCTGAGCTAAGTGAAGCAGCATGCCGCACCACACTGTGCTGCTCAGCAGAAACCCATGCTAAAAAAAGTAAAGAAAAGAAAAAGAGGGTGATAGGAAAGTGGTGAAATGGGAGCAAGCAGGGAGAAAACAATGTAAAAGGCAGGTAGGAATTTGCAGGACATGTGTAGGAAATAACCATAGTTATCCATTTCTTGTGCAGCAACAACTATGCATTTTGACAGGTATTGTAGATGAATTTGGATTGTCAAACCCCAGAGAGAGGAGTGAGGACAATATAAATGTGTTGTCAAGCCAATTGGACCAAATTAGTTGCATCCAGTGGACATGTGTGCAAAATGGAGAGCTATGTATGGGCGATATTTTTTGTGGGACATGTGCCCATTTATTTATTTAAGGAGAGAGTGGAATGTTAGGGAAGGGGCATAGGTATGTGTGGGAAGGTATGTTGAGTAGTAGAGGATGAAATAGCAGACAGACAAGACAGACAAGACAGTAGACAGGAGTGGTGTGTGACACATGAGGGGGTAAACACCTTGGATTGTGAGGGTTTTGTGGAATCAGAGTTGCATGCGACTCCAGATGGCAGCAGCATGACTGACATCCCCACCCATGGGCAGTTGATACTGCTCCTGCACTGCCCCAAAGGGTGGCCAATGTGCCCTCTATTTGGCACAGGTGATGTCCATAGGTCCGATGAATGATCCTGCTCACCATGACTGGCAGTTCCTGTTGGATGACTGCAGCCCCTGTCCCACCACTCCCAGAGGGAGGCCAGGCTCCATCCCCTGAGGCAGTTCCACCTGACACCATTGATGGTGCAGGGGTAGCGGAGGGGACACCACTGGCCTGGGACCCAGATGTGCTAGGACCTGGTCCCACGGCCAGTTGAGGTAAGGTAGGTGGATCACCGGAAACCAGCCTACCCTGATATGCTGTGGTGAGGGAGGTATAGCAATAAGTATAGGTTAGTTATGAACAAAACATAGTTAGTAATAACAGCATGCCAGAACAATGGAAATAACCCAGTTACATATCAATGCATATTATGTGAAGCACAACAATAAATGACAGAACAGTCAGTATGTTAACACCATACCAGTAACAGTTACAGCATAAGGCCAACAAAATGGGTAATTCAACAATATATGTTAATAGACAATCATTATAATACATAGCAATAATAATACACATTGCCCAAAATACAGGTAATAATACACATCCCCCAAAATACAGGTAATTTAGCAACACATGTGAAGAGTAAACCATAACCAATGTATAACAATAACAAATAAATGAAGATAAGGGTTGGGGAGAGAGAGAAAAATAGTCCATTATTACCATTATAGGCTATTTACTTGACAACAGTACTACTATTTACTCTACGGGTCCTTTCTTTATGAGTACAAGTCCCCTATAGCTGCTGTAACATGTACATACCGCTCAAGCTATTCGTATGGGACAGTATGGGCCAAGCAGTAACAACTCCGGGTATACAACTACACAGAACAGTGGCACATCAGATAGACCTATATAACTACCAAGGTGTACTGAGGACTGATGTAGTGATACTTTTCAATTTAGGTAATCATTCTGATGGTAATCCTGTGACAGACAGATTACATTGTACTAATTACATTATGTGACAGTGTGACACTTGAGACATGTATGTGTACAGTACAGAAACTAAACAACTATCATGCCTTGCTTGGCAGTCATGGGGATAGAACCCAACAGCAGTGACTGCAGAGGACATCAGCATGGAGTATATGAACTGGCTGTAGCAACTTTGAACAGACACTCCAGACATACAGCCATACCAAGATTACACATGATTTATTTAATTTAATTTTATTATTATTATATTTAGTTCCTTTATGTTATGCTGTACGTTCACATTCTTGCTAATGATTTTAACAGCCTGTGACATCTAAACACACAATTATTTACTCATAATATGGGCTACCTCACCCATTTACCTGTAGTTCCTGTGGAGAAAGAATCTATAAACATTAATGACTGATACTGTAATATTTAGTGGTACATGGCAATGGATTTGAATCCTGGTCTGTGTGTGGCAAAATGTACTACAGACATAGCCTTTAACAAACTGAGCTACTGAGTCACTGCTGACTACTGACTGACTGATATTTGCCCAGAGCTCACCTGGAACCAACATATGACCTAGTAGTAGTACTACAGTTGTTTACTAGACTGCAGTGACAGTAGAACACATATACATGAAATACAAGTATGACAGAGATAGTAGGTAATCTATATATTAGTATATAGAATGCAGGTGTACACAATATATTGTTATTGGTTTGAAATATTTATGAAGTCAACAAACAATATCAAATCATGGAGTGGGCTACCTCACCCATATACCTTGCTTACCTGCTGTTTGTGGATGACAGAACTATATAGGCCTAGAAACAGCCTTGAATAGTACTATATGGGTTAAATAAGACATTTGGCAGCCATTATATTTGCCTTCTACAGCTATTACAGTGTTATACTTGACTGGAGCACATTACCTTACAGCCTGAATGCATGCAGTTGTACTGCAATGGTTTAATCTACACAATCCTGATGCACATAGTTTACATTGGTGTCATTGGTATTGGTTCATATGTTATTGCAGAACAGTTGGCATTATTAATTTCTTGACAAACAGCTCTAATTCCACACTTATTGCACAACAGACTTTATTGTATATACTTTAATGCAGTTTCTATTACTGTTTCAAGTTTTATTGGACAACCGTTGTCATTATTCAGGCCTTGCAATACAGCTGTACTTCCAAAGTTATTGCTCTACAGACTTTATTGTACATACTTTAATGCAGGTATTGGTATTCTTTCATATTTTATTGCACTACAGTTGGCATTATTCATTTATTGCACTATAGCTCTAAGTCCACATTTATTGCAATACAAACTTTACTGTACATACTTTATTGCAGTTAATGCTTATTTCACCACAGTTAGCATAATACATCCATACTCACCACACTCACGGAGCAACCTGGCCAAGTGTTTGGCATGCGCCTCAAGGTTGCAAGCCCTCTCCTCTGCAGCTTTTGGGAGAGAAGCACACCATTATGCATACCAGTTTAGCAGACATTCAGATTAGATATTGGTGAAACAGAGGTAAAAGTACTGATATACATGTGGGACATTCTCTGCCCAAAAGTCTTGGATTCAGGTGTCCAAGAGATCCCCCTTTCATCTCTTCAGGTCATCATAGTGGTGATGACACTGCTTACCTGTGCAGGGGATACCAGTTGCACTGGTGAGTTCCTTTGCCAGCTAGTCTCAGGCCTCTGCCTTGCACTCTGAGCCCTGGTAACCTCCCTGCAGAAGCTGGTCTTCATGATTTTTTATTAGAAGTCTGACAGTGACTCTGGACTCCAGAATGCCCCAATGCTGCACCCGAAAGTGCAAACCCTCACCAACACCTGCCATAGTATCCTTCAGAGACAGAAATCTGACAGATTATGCTGTATTCCCACCTATTGGGGTTAATATAGCCTGTTTTTCCTGCTCTTACATGTCGTTGGGCAACATTTAAAAATGTGACACATCACTTAGTAGTGCACAAACCAGCGCAGCTGAGTTGAGCAATGTGAAAACTCAAGGACTCGTATGCTTAGCAGTGCACAAATGAGCTAAGCAGTGCATAAATATTTTCACCTGTTATTTTGTTTATGCGGTGCTTAGCAGATCTTAGTAGAGCTTAGCAGAGTGCAGCTGGCCAGAATTTAAAAATAATTGGCATAATTTGTATTTCAAAGATAAATGCTTATTTCCCCTTCCATGTATTCAAACCCTGCACCTACTGCTTATGAGGCTGTACCTCTATCCATTTAACTATGAGAATATGTGGAATGCTGCTATACCTTTACATAGACCTCTGAGCTACCTATAAGCACTGCTGATCACCGAGCCGCACTGGGCAAACCCACTCAGCTATGCTTAAACATGACCTTTAAATAAATAAATAATTGCATTCAGTTTCTATTTTTAGATGATGGGCAGGTGTCTCTGCATTGCTTAGCATTGCTGTGCTCAGTGCCATGTAAACATCCTTTAAAAAAAAACACTTAAAACAATAAAATAAACATTGACATAATACAGCTGGACAGTGCAGGGAATGTCTTACTCATCTGCCAACACAGTTGGCACTACACTTCCTACACTGATTTGATAACCATGTTCCATGGCTCTCCCTCTGCAATGCGCCATGATTAATATGCATGGCACACTGCTGAGGGGGAACCGTGTACACGGACATGGGAACATTCCATGTAGGCTCTACACTGTGCCTACACTGATTTTATTAAATCCTAGGGTATGACTTTGTCAACTAACTGAACTTATGGAACTTATGCAATTCTTGATGATATACTATTACTAATGGAGTACAGTTTGTGGACTGGATCCTGCTCATTCCACACCAGTTATTTCCTGCCTCACTTTATTCTTCAGGCTTCCAGTGACTCATTACTTACTGTTTTTTCCACCTGTTTTAAAGGAGGCCTTGGTGAATCTACTCACAAAGTCATGCATGGGTTCAGACTCACTGGAAAACTTATGCCCTATATCTAATTTTCCCTTTTGTTTGTGAAGGTTATTGAGAACTGTCCACATTAACCTGGTACCTTATCTAAAGGTTAATGTTCTCTTAGATCCATACCTACCAGATTCTTGGAAATGCTATAAGAGTAAGAGTGTCCTGGTTAGGATATTGAGTGACTTACTTGCAATGCAGGATCAAAGATAATATTTAATCTCGGTTCAGTTTGATCTCTCTGCAGCATTTGACTGAGTTGATGAAAGGAGCCTTTTAAAATACCTTAAGTCTTACTGTGAGTTGCCATCTAAAATCCTTGCATGGCTTGCCTATTACCACTGAAAATGGTCACAAAGAGTGATCTCTGGGACTAATTCCTCACCACCCTGCCCTCTAACATATGGTGTCCCACACAGCTCTAATACAAGGCCTCTTCTATTGTTCAATGTATATATTTACGCTTGGGGATATCATCAGAAAGAGACCTTTTTACTATCGCTTTTGTGGTGATGGTACACAGTTGTGGTTCTCCTTCCCTCAGAATTGATATGCTTCTCTTGATTTCTCATAATTCTGGTCAGATGCCATCCTCAAATGAATAAGGAGTGGTCACTTCCAGATCAGCTCAGCTAAGCCTGATGCTATGGTCATTCATGCTACACTGTATCCCTCAGACAATCCAGGTAGTGATATCAAAGTTATCTACATGGATATTTATACAGAGTTTGTGACAATGGTGCAAGATCTTGGTGTAATTCTCCATAAGACTATTCCTTGGGGTGAGTCTTTTGGCTTATTCATTCATCTTGGTTGAGACACCAATGAGCCAGGGGTTTTGGTGCCATTATCCATGCTGGGGAATCAGGAGTTTACTCTTAGACCTGTGTTCCTCGGTACATGCCCCAAAATGACCAAGGGTTGGATGTGCAATTGCATGTTGTGGAGTGTGCCCATGCTTCCTCATAGGATGTATTCATTTGATCCTAACTCTTTTGAGCCAGTACCCCCCAAAATGATCCCAGGATTCCACTAAGGATTTCAACATGGACAGTTCATGGGCACATTATCCCACCTCTTCCACTGAGAGAGGTGAGCAGGCTTAGCTTTGTCATTTCTCCCCTCCTCACCCATGCTAGCTCATCAAGTGTCTCTGATGCTAATCAGGTCAAGACATTATCCCTCTAGGTATCTACGTGTGATTCTTGATGACTCACTAATGCTAACAAACCAAGTGTTAGCAGTGCTTAGGTTTTCCCAATATCATCTAAGAAATATCCCTGGATTAAGCACCTTCTTCTATTACAAGGACATAAAAAAGAAGATTATGCATTAAACTCATCTCAGCGTGATTACTGCAGTACCTTGTATCTGGGATAACTGACTATAAGCTGCATGCATTACACCTGGCACAGACTTCTGCATTATGTCTGTTGACTATTGCATCTCAGTTTTGTCATCTCTTGGTCTCCACAATCTGCTTTGGATACTGATTAGATCTTAAATAGTGTTGAAGAATGTGGTTATATTCTCTTACGCTCTAAACTGTTTGCATCCCCCATTGATCGAGACTGTCTGCTTAGACTACAGGAAATGTGGTACTTTTCCATTAACAGGGCAACACTTTCATCTTCAATGTTAACACAACCTGAATTGTAAGAACAGTTGACTTCATTTTAAGAAGTGTAATATTGCCTTTCTTTTATTAAAAAGTACAGTAATCTGTATTTGGCATATTACACCTGTGCTTTACAGCCTTACACAGCTGTAATGGCTTGATGCGCTTTACATTTTAAATCAGAAAACAGCTGTTACCAATAAAAGCGGTTTTCTTACACTGGGTTCTGTGACTTACTGTTGCCACGGCATCGTAAATGACCATGTTTCTCAGTACTGCAAATGAAGTAAATGTGAAGTACTCATTCTGTTTGTTATTATCTTGTCAGCCTTGAGGTGTGCTTTAGTTTTCAATGTGAAAACAGCTGTTATTTAGCATCGCGGTTCATTTAAAGTGGCAGCTACAAGTTGGGAAGTGTTGCCGTGACAATGTAAATAACTTGTTTTCCAAGTAATAAAAAGAAACACAATTTGGCTTCTTACACTACTCAGGTCTGTTTTGATGTGGGGCCGGTAACAGGAAGAACAATTACTGTATAACTATCGATTTCTGCTTTACAGCCCCCCCCCCCAAAAAAACAGTTGTTTTCCGATGTTGGCCTTAAAACCAAAAGCAGGCATTACGAGTGTTGCCGTGATCATAGAAAAGTTGGTCAGACATAATTTAAGGAAAATAAGGGTATCAGTACAGATTTACGCTTTCTAGCTAAAAAAAAAAAAAATGGTCTTTTCTGATGTTGGGCTGATAACAGAAAAAAAACACCAAACCGCTCATTGACAGTGTTGCCCTGATAATGGAAAAGCACTGGAAATGTTTACAGACACTTACACTCACATCCTTTGATTTTTTTGTATACTCCAGACTTGTGGAATCTACTACCCTGGAAGCAATGGACTACCATTTATTACAGGGGATGGTCCAGAAGTCTTGTAAGGCCCAACTCTTCAAATAGCCTTGTAAATACTATTGTGAGTATTTTGATCAATTCTATTCCTCTCCACATACTGCCCTGAGGTTACACTCATACCTTTTCCACATCTGTTCCTACTATCCCCTCTAGCATGCCCTACCCTTCTCTACTCATACTGTCCTACTCCTTCACCAGTTTAATCTGTTACCATATTTCATGACTTCTAGAATAATCTATTATGTAAATAATGCTGCATCTTCCTTTCATCAGTCTTTCCATATAATTTATGCTTGAACACTGTGACTTTATTATGTCTGTTGAGTTTTTATTTTGGCAAACTAATGTGCAGTTTTTCAAATTTTGTGCTTGCATGTTATCAATTTATTATGTATGTTAAGTTCTCATTCTGACAAAATAATGTGTTGTTTTCATATTTATGCTTAAATGTTATGACTTTATTATTTCTGTCTAGTTTTCATTCTGTTAACCATATGTATCTGGAGTTTTTCTCCCTGGGCCTCCTCTGTAAATGGGTACCTCATGACCTAATCAGATTTTCCCGGTAAACAAATGCCAAATAAATAAAAAAATAAATACATTTGTCATTTTCACTTTTTGCCTCTATGTGCATTTTAATTTGTACTTTCATATATTTTGTATCATGTTTCTATGGCTCGTTATGTGGTAGTTAATACATAGACTACCTAAATAATAAATAAATAATTATTAAGTCATTGATTCACTCAAAAGATGTGTACATCAGTTTTCATCACCTTCATAAGTACTTTAAGGAGACTGATGAAAGAGCTCAATTCAGTTCCACTCAATGTCCACTGTTCAGGCACAGTTTCTTCATTTTTTTATTTGGAGATTGTTTTTATGAAGATTAAGAATATTATGTAATATACATTTAGAGTCCCTAACACATTTTCAGATTTCTTTCAAAATATCAAGTCTATGCTTTTCAGATTCTCTACTTTTTTAATTTAAGAACTTTATGCAAAGGATAATTATACTGAATTTCATAGAGAGTATAGATTTGTTGTCCATTTATATAAATGGTAGTTAAAAAAGCATTCCAAGTGGCAGATGTATTTCTTGATGGGAAAAGACAAGATACTATGATTATATATTTCATCACTAATTAGCTATAGGAAATTCGTGTTTATCTAATACTATAGCATATGTTTTTCAAAATGTCATCCAGTTCCTAGACATGGCCTACTGGGAGTTAGCATGTTTTAAGATTCCCATGAATTATTTAATTATATTAATCATGATCTGCTCTTTGGAAACTAGTCAAGATATTTCTCTATTTAACTGAAATTATTGTATTGGCAGGCTCATAAAATGTTGCAACATTTTATGAAATGCATAAGAATGTTTTTTTATTCAAAATTATTTTTATTCTTCTTAAATATAAAAATGTGAAATAAATGCTTAATGAACACATGCAGGAAAACACTTCAACGCACAGTGAATTTTATACTTTACAAATAAATAATTTCTAGAAATTTTATAGCAAACAAAGGGAGATATTCATAAGCAATCTGTGCTGCTTGAAGCGTACTTAATGCAATTGGAATCTGGTCAGATGTTTTTTCAAGTCATCTTAGTTTCACTGAATATTTTTAGATATGCTTCTTAAGTGCAAAAATATTGATTTTAGATGTGTATCTAGTTACATTAGCCCCCATTTTGTGGAACTGGGGCTGATTTATAAAACAACCAATCACATTCTAATCACATTATATACAACTTCACTAAGTGTTCACTGTTTATGAAACAGTTCACTAAATTAGACACAGAACATAAGTATATATAATATATAGAATGCCCAATCTAAAACATTAAGTTCTTGCTGTGACTGCTCCCTCAGGGCTACTTGTAAGGCCTGAGTATGCCAAGTCATTTTGTGTGAATTTCCACATAATCTGATGTATTTATCCATTTGCTGACCAGGTAAGTCGGCTGGTCCTGAAACCATTTTTCAACCATCACCTGTGTCCAATGTCAAATGCCAAGTCAAAATAAAATAAAGCAACTTATACAAATGTTATGGTTTCAACATAAAACCACAAGGAAAAAGATTATCATTAGAAGTACATACACAATGCTGAAGTGAGAGATCAAAGGTTAACACTAGTTAGGCCTAGATCATAAAAATGTTATCTAACATCAGTAATAGAAATAGTCTTATACACATTTGTGCCTCTTGATCTAGGAGTAATAATTGTTTGTCTTACACTCTGAAGAATAGTTACGTATAAAAAACATGTAAAAGTACATAGATGATCACAGAGAATGGAACAATTTTAGATGTATATTTTAAGCTTGTTGTAAAGACATTATTAAATAGCCACAAATCTTGTTAATATTACATGTAGCTGGGCTCCTGTTATTAGAGTGTATATAATCTATCAACAGGGAAAAGTGTGACTTCCAAATATTGGAAGACAGAAGTGCAAGTAAGAAGAAAGAAGAAACATTAAGTTATACCAAATGTTTCAGAATTTGGGATGTGTGTGCATGTGTGAGAGTTTGTGGGTTAGGATTAAAGTAAAGACTAGGGAACAGGATATATGTTGTATTATGCATGTATACTGTACATTATTTGTGTGGGTGCCTTCTTTAATGTTACTCTTAGGGAAAGGGTATTTTGTACCATAATCTGTAGGGTTAGGGCTATGGGCTGGGGTAGTATTAGATTTAGGGTTAGCACACATGAGTAAAGTGGTGCAGGGGGGTGATGCCCTACTGTGCTATCCTTATTCATGTATGCCATCCGTAACTCTAATCCTACCATTGTCCCTAGCTCTCACCTAAAACATTCCTTTACAAAATACCCATATCCTGTCATTATCACAATACAGATAATATGTCTCTTCACAATTTAGTTGCCAATGTTATTTCTGTTAGGATTTCTTGTGTTTTGCCTGTTGCGATCAATATTTCGCATATAGGAAAAAGTCATGTTCTCTGTCTGTTGCTATTGATGCATTTGGGAGAAAATTGCTTTAGTGTTAGGCTTTCAATATAGCTGTTAGGAGTGCTGCCACTTGCTTGTTTCATTATAACTTAGATTTGCAGTTTGTAATATACTTTCATTGAATTTCTGAAAGTGTGTGCTTACCACATCCACTCTGACCATCTAACTCTCCATTGGACCCCCAGTTAACTCACTTGTTCTTCTAGGGGTGAGAGCCCTGCAGCCCATTATTTTCCCCAGCAAAGAGTCATCCATGGTAGAGATCAGGATTTGTTTCCTCGCCTCCACTCTGCATCATTCTGTTCAGCTGTCCCAATGATCCTGTCCAATACCAGGTCTACCTGCTCCTCTGTCCTTGCATGGACTTCTCTGAGCGAGCTGGGGGCAGTGTTGGCAACTGTTTCTGATTTATGAGGGCATTATGACTTACCCTTATTCCCCACCCCCACCACTGTGTTCATTGGCAAATCCAAAGGCTAGTGGAGCATGTTTCCCCTCAGGGAGCATTTCTGATACATGCTCTGCCCCCTAGTTGAGTATGTACATCCTTCCCTGCCAGTGTCTTAGAAGTCTGATTCACTAATCAAATCCAGGTAGATTGGGGTGTTGTCAGAGTTTTATCCCTTTACACATGGTGTTGGCTACAGAGATTAGGATTTTGTGCTTTTAAACTTGGCCATTCCTGCCATGGCTGTGACTTCCACATTATATTTATACCTCATAATGTATGCATACTTCCAGACATGCTCCCCCCATTTGTGATGCTATTTGTCACTAATACATATGCGAGTCATGGCCTTCCCCTTTGACCAACCATAGTCCCTTCACTCTAAAGTGGACAATCTGGCATTTAATTCCAGCTATCCATGCCAGCTCCTCCAACACCCAAGCCACTAGTGAAAGTTGGTTCACTTGAGCATCATCAAGGCATTTATTCCTGAAACCATGGAGATAGTGAGCTAATGTATTTTTAACTAACCAGTTAAATAAGTTAGATAATTGAAAGAGCAGCCATTATGTTACTGATTTCCCATTATGAGCTGAAAAATACATGGGTGTACGTAATGTGAATCGCATCGCCTTTGAGATACCTGTGCTGCAGTCAGCAAGCTTGTACTCCTGATATTTCAACTGATCTGTATGAGATATCAAAACTTGTTACAAAATGAATGTACTTAACTGTGGGCTAAATAAACTGCTATGGATTTAATTACTCTTTAGCGTCCTGGATTGGCTTAATCAAAAGCATCTTTTTTAAAGTTTAGTTTTGCCTTTTGGAAGTATGAATTAAGTGCTGTTTTTGTGAATTGGGCTAAATATGAACATTGCACAGCTTGCTCGTCACTTGTTTTTGAAATGGATAACACAGAGAGTGGGTTCACAAATTCTTTTCTGCATTAGTAATGTTACAGCATAATGTAGTCCATGCATCTCTAAGTCAGTTATTCTGCCTTCAGTCATCATGGTTAGCTCTTAATTCAAGGTACGGCACACTGAACTGAAAGTTTTACCTGGGGCTATGAAAGATCAACCCCTTCTGACAGAAATATATTCTTTTGTGTTAACCTATACTGCTATGAATGTAATATATTCTAACTCACATTTCTGTGAACTGAAAGTGTTTCATAACCTGAATCTAGAAAAAGAATTTTAACCATCATTTGTTTTAAATTATTTACATTTCTTTAGTTGTTGCTGACATGCTTTTGATAAATGCTTAGTTAAAAATAGTTATCAGTTTTTGTGACATCATTGTTATGTAGTTTTAGAATGGTTATCTAAGTAACCTTAACAAATGTGCTGTTATATTCAGTTTTAGAATATAATATTGTCCTATACATATTTTAGAAGATCAGAATTATTCAAATGCATTAGGTTTACATAATGTTTCAGCAGAAAAGCAAATATATATATGCTTGTACATTCCTTTAACAAACATGAATTACATTCATCCCTTGAAGAAAAAAAATCTAAGAAAGACATTTTAGTTAAAATGCTTGTATTATTACTATGCATATAAATACATTTTAATTATCTAGGATGAACCATTTAAAGTGGATCATTAGAAATGCTCCATGAAAACATAATTTATAAAAGTTGAATATATAAAATGTATATAATAGGACAAAAACACAAATGTACAGTACTAAATTGAGGACAAAGTAAGAAAAAACAGTATATAACCAGTGAACACACATATAAACATGTGACCATAATAATATTAGGTACGGAATGATAACAAACATGTAGTATGGCATAACTGTCAATCAAAGATTGCAGATGAAACATTTACAAGCAGGGGCCTGGGAGATGGACCATTCACAGGCTGCATGTCTTCATTAGAGACATAGGTGCTAAACCAGCAGTGAATTTCTTGTTCCACATCCAATTGTCCAAGTTACACTTGAATTGGATTGGGTAGGAACACTGCTTAACATAGACAGGGAGCCTGTTCTAGAGAGGAGTAGTCTCTGGGATGCATACTTGTCTCTCCAGCAGGTCTTATTTATATCACAGGAAAGGTTTAATTATTTAGAATGGATGATTCTGGTGCTGTTTACTTTGTGGATATGATGGAGGTCCATCAGCGTGGAGTCAATGATGCCTTGTATGCCAGGAATAGATCTTCCCGTAACAGCCTGCAGGAGACAGAATACAGGAAAGAATTAAAGGATTACAGAATTATAAAAATGATGTCCACCAACTCTTCTTTAAAGTAAAGAAAACTAAATGAAATTATGGTTCTACTACAACTGCTTGATTCCCAAGTGATCATAGATCACTGTTTGTAGCTAGGTACTCAGGAGTCTTGGAGCACATAAGGGCTGCTATTCATGCTCAAACTCAAATATGAGTTTCAGCAAACAGCTGCCATGCCCTACCTGAACACATTATTCGAGATTAAGAGAGGTGGGTGTGGCACCCGTAGGAAGTGGGAGGTGATGGGAGTGCTATTTATTGTTAAAGGCACCAACTGGGAAGGGGATTTACGCTTAAATGGGAGGGGAATTTTAGGATTAGGGAGTGGGAAGGGAGATTTAGGATTAGAGAGTGGCAGGCAAGTTCTAGCTTTAGGGAGCAGGAGGGGATTTTATTGTTAGGGAGCATATGGGGAATTTAAGTTTAAGTTTAGGGAGGGTGTTTGGAGTTATAGATTTAGGGAGCAAGCAAGGAATTTAGGGTTGGGATGGTGAACAGTGTTTTAGATTTATTGAGCAATCAGGGATTTTTAGTTCTAAGGAGGGGGGTGAATTTTAGGGTTAGGGAACAAGGACTCGGGTTAGTAACTGGGTAGGAGGTTTAGGGTTAGAGTTTGAGTTAGGGCTCTGGAAAGACTCTACAGTCTAATAGGGTTAGGTATTTGGAGGGCTAAGTAGTTTAAGTAAGATTGGACTAGTGAGAGTTGGGACACATGATTTTTGAGCTGGTGGATGCAAGCAAATGTGTCATGAGGTAATAGCATGCAAGCACTTCTAGTCGACCCTGAAATGATGTTACAGTAAAGTATGGATATAGCACATTCAGTTTTATTACAAGCAGCACCACAGTATACTTAAACTGTCTAACTAGACACACTCAACTAAAGTATCCTTTTATAAGCATAATACTTTACAAACTTTTTGTCAACAGTTTATTTTCTGTTAGTGAACAGGTAGGCACAAACAAAACCTACAACAAATGTAATTAATTATAAATATAAACTGAAACCTTGCATGACAGACTCATTAAGGACTAGCTAGTAGATTTTGAAAGGCTTTGTAAAGTTGAATATAAAAGCTGAATTTGGTATTCCAACTACTATGCAGGAGAAAGTCCATAGTTAGTAACAAGTTCGCAACAAGAATAATTTGAAATTACTGAATAACATGACATGAATTTCAAGGCTGGATTTCAGTAATCTGAGAACAGTGCAGAATATTATTTCCAGTCTGGCAGAATTCCACGGAAAAATCTTGGGTTGCAGACAAACTGGTGATAAAATGTAGCTGAAAGATGTCAAAGAGGTTTATTTCCCATTTCCATTGAGAAACATCCAATTAATTCTGCTGAATCCGTCTCATATTGTAAGTCTCAACCTTCAGTCACCTGGCAACAAATCAATGTGTTCACACTAAAAGGTAAAAATATAGAAATATTTATTTCTATGTTTTTTTTTTTCTTTTTTAGTGTTTATATGTTGTAATTATTAAATTAGCCATGTGGCTTCTTACTACCTATTTATATGGATTGTGCTTAATAGGTATTTGTTCTGATGAAGTCCTTTGGATGACTCCTTTTTGATGAGAACTCTAAACCTTATTCTTAATAAATTCCATAAGTGGGCATTTGTGGATTTTGTGATATTGTTTGTGAGTGTTGGTGGAGAGGCCCCTGCAGCATGGCTTATTTTGGGTTTTGTAACCCCTTTCCTAAATAATGTTTTCTGAAAACAACCACAAACACATAGATCAAAGATATATACATGAATACAACACATTTTGAATGAAATTTTTAATAAATGTGAAGCTAAAAAGTGAAGGAAATTCAACTGCAACAACCAGAAAATGTCATCAGCAAAGTGTGCCAAACACTAAAAATGCATACTAAATAACATTAAGCTAACTAAATTACATAACTAAACTATAATTCTAGCACATGATAACATGGTCCATACTAAACTTCTAAAACAGTATAGGAAATTGCCAGAAATATTAAAATAAAAAAATGAAGGATCTATTAAAAAGTCGTTAAATGAATAAAAAAAAAAAAAAAAAAAAAAAGATGTGAGCATTTTTTTACCTTTATGAATTTGAGGACATTTTTTATATATTTCCTATGTCATTTTCAGGCAGTCCTATCAATTGTAAACCCTGCTTTTGTTATAACACTGTAAGTGCTTACAAGATCCCTAGTTATCCTGTGGCTATGACTTGTAGTTTCCTACGTTATAAGAATGACCTATAGGCATCATTAAATAAATAACCTGGTAGCTATTGCAAGAAACATGTTACATTTGATTCATTTTAAATGCAGAGCTTTAGCTGGATTGTTTTATCTCCCAGAGTACATGATTAGCATAATGCTTGCCACATGCCCTGGCAGTTAAGTTGATAGCTTCCTACATTTTGTCAGTGGAGGAAATGAATTGCTGTTATCAGCTTTCAGGTCAAGACCAAGTTCCACACCTCTGAATGGCTGTCTTGGTGCAGAGACCTGGAGTTTTTCAAATGGCTTCCATAGCTGCTGATTAGCCGAGACATCCCAGGCTTCATCTAGGTTCTGCAGTTAAATAGGAAGCTTTTAATGTTGATAGGCTGAAGAAGTGCAGAGCTTCTCAAATAATGGGTCAGAATAAAACAGAAGCATGCCAGCACAGAAACAACTCTTCATCAATGGAGGATTTCTAAATATATTTTCAATATATCATTTTGTTTTGATTGAAATGGTGCTGACCTATAAGACATTATCACTTGCTATTTATTCTTTTTTTTTATCAGCAGAAGTGTCTATGTGATTACTCACTTTACTTAAAGTTTCATTAGGTGTACTATGTAATAGATGTAACATATTCCCTGATACCCAGCACTTAAAATTTGAGCTGTTAAATGCAAAGAGCAAATAAAACTTGATTTTTTTAAATTTATGACTTGTCATAAATATGGGCTTAATTAAAAATCAATACTTGCAATGAAAGTCCTGTCTAAAAAGTGTGCATACTTTATATATGTTAACTGTCCCTGTATAATTTTTTCTTGCACTGTGGTATGGCCCTTAAATCTATTATATTTGATGAAACAAGTGGCAAACTATAGGAAGCATGAAGTTCATAATAAAACAAAAAAAAAAAAAGAATTTAAATGGACTCACCAATTTTCAGTGCTGGTAAAGGAATGCAGTTTTCCCATCATACTTTTACCATGAAAAAGAAGCAAAAATGAACTGAACAGTCTACAGTGCTGGTAAAGGCATGCAGTTTTCCCATCATGATTTTACCATGAAAAAGAAGCAGTGGAGCAGCCTCAGATCTGTTTCTTATTTTCTTTGAAAAAATGGTTATATTACTTGAGAATTAATCTTCCTCTTAACTTTACTTGGTAGAGTGCTTGGTGTCTGTCACATGACCTGTAATTAAATTAAGTTCAGTGGGAAAACTTACTATAGCATTAGCTCCAAAGTGATTGGTATGTTTATACATAACAGTCTGACAAATCTTAGACCCAATGACAAGTCCCATTTGTCTATATTTCTTCCTGAACTCACTGACTTACGCGACCTTTAGGAAGTCACTGAAATCCCTTTGCAGTTTAGAAGCCTCAAGCTATTACATGACATCATAATGGAAAGTGCAGCAAAAACAAAAAAGTTTGAATTTCTAGCTGAACTACCATATTTAAATGTGAAATTAGAGCAGACAGAATTCCAGTTTATGCAACATACTTAAATGTGAAACTGAGATTCTAGTTCATGCCACATAAATATGTGTCTATATTCCAGTTTGTTCATCCAGCTTACATGGATATTTTATTTCAGTTAATTTGAGTACCCTTGGTCTGTACCACATTGTATGAACTACAAGATAGTCTTGACTTTTTCTCTTATTTTTCTATACTTATCTTGGTTGTACACCTCAGCTCTAACACGTTACATTGTTTCCTAATGTCACTGCCTGTGTCAATTTATTGCATGTTTATTCTGTATACCTTTCTTGCATGTAAGTACTAGATGCACACTTGGCTCCTTATACATTTCCTGGTCAAACTCTGCAGCTTAATACTATATTTTGATGACAATTTGTAGTTCAATTGATTCATGTACATGGCAGATATGAATCACTTTGAATACATGTATGTGTGCTATGTGCAATGTTGCCTGCCAAGGCGTTATGCCATCATGTTATACCTCAGATAGTCTTTGCCTATTTTCAGTCATGTTCCTTGCTGGGATGGGGGAGGGGGTATATATGAATGCCGTATGAGAGTAGTGCAGACTGATCGGTTAGTGGCACATTTTTCAGTGAATGAAGAAAATCTGGATCAAATTCAAAGAATTTAATGGGACCTTAAATTTAGTCTTGATCTCTTGGTTCTCGCAAAGCCAATAGCAACCTTCTAGTTGAAGAATATACTGAAATACCAAACTGTATATAATTGTGACAGACTAATTCTTAATAAATTCAGGGACATAATTTGACAAAAAAAAAAAAAAAAAAACTATACAAAGCAAAAAATATACAGGTTAGACAACCATCTATTCATATTCCAAAAGCTAACATCACTGCCACAACTCAAGACAGATTTGTCTAATTTCTAGGTGTTCTTTTTATAATGTCAATGATAATTTGATAAATCCTTGACAAAAGTTAAGGCTTTTCATGTTTTTGCAAGAAACCTGTACTTGCATGGTTGAGTGGTGTATGACTAATTTAGTTGCCACTGTAACACAGAAACAAGCCTTTTAGTGTTATCACATCAGAACTGGCTTTTTATTTTATTTTTATTTTATTTTATTTTACATTTGTTGACCGGGCTAGTCTGGCTGGATACATGTCCATTTTCAGCAGAGGCCCAAGGAGAAAAGCTCCACTATATACTAGTGACTTACAATAAACAAAAATATGCAAACATATAAGCAAATAAAGAATGTAGTATAGTACAATGCAGAAGCACTTTAACAAGAACTAAACAATAGCGAGGAATCATTATCCCATAATATTTGCAAGAGTAGGACTGCTAAAAAATGAAAAAGAGAGAAAATAGTAACACGTAAAGAGTCTATAAATATTTACACTATTAACAAATTAGGATAAACATTTTGTGCCGGGGCACTAGTTTTAAGATAGAGATTTGCACAGTAGGGATCAGCATCTAGGCTCAATAAAAGGAGAGATGACAGGTTGCAGTAATATATCAAGTATAAGGAGAAAAGATAGTATAGGAAAATTAATAAGCAGGTGGGACGCTAGGTGCACTACACTGGAGGGATAGAAGTAGTAATAGAGGCAGTAGAAGTGAATGGAGAGGACTGTAGAGAGGGATTGTTTGCTGAGCTCAGTCAGGATTAGAGCAGGGGCATAGCCAGTAGGATTTAAAATAGTGTCTTAGTTGTTTTTTGAAAAGGTGAGATGAGCCTAAAGTGGTCAGTTCTATGGGAAGTTTATTCCAGTATGAGCCAACAGCATTAGTAAATAAGGAGTCACCTGCTTTATTATGAGATTTGAGAGTGGCTACTAGAAGTTTGCTGGCTGAGCGAAGGGAAGTAAGATTCTTGTATGGGGCAATGAGGTTATTAAGTATGGGTGTATTAGAGGGGTAATGGAGAATTTTATATATGATGACTAATTGATGTAGGAGAATTAGATTTTGAAGTTCAAGCCAGCTAAGGTTTTTGAGATTAAGACAATGGTGAGTACGAAATGGGGAACCTGTGGCAAACCTGGCAATACTATGGTAGGCTGTGGCAAGTTTCTGAAGGTTAGCTTTTGAAATGTTGATAAAAGATGGAGAGGCATACAATAGTGTAGAGATGAGATGAGTTTGGGCAAGAGACACTCTTGATGCTGAACACCAGCAAATACACATTCTAACAGACATCTCATGATAATTCCACTAGGTTTTATGTCATAATAAAATGTTTATTTATGCTAATCAGAAACATGCAGCCTCTGTTACATGGTAACTGGGTCTGCATGCAGAAAATGGTGTGTTACTTTTCAAGTATATTGCATGCCAAAATGAATTGCACCATTCCTGACAACTAATTTTTTGTGACCTGAAATGGCATTTACCAATATAGACACTCTGTGGCTAATTAGAACACTAGAACTGGATGCTAATCTTGGATACTTTTAACCTTAAAAGAGATAAATTTGCACAGCAAACATGTCAATGTTTCAATGAAGAGTTCCTTTTGGATCAACACAGGAGCCAATAGATATGTATGCAACATCCTGCTTTCTCTTGCAGGAGCTGTTTAAAAGAACCCCAAAGCATGCATTTCAAAAAGTCTGTTATTCCCCTTAAAAAGAGGGAGCACTATCTCATCTTATATCTCCATTTTGTATCAAAAAGTGTGTTATTCCCCTTAAAAAGAGGGAGCTCTATCTCATCTTATATCTCCACTTTGTATCAAAAAGTTTGTTAATCCCCTTAAAAAGAGGGAGCTCTATCTCATCTTATATCTCCACTTTGTATCAAAAAGTGTGTTATTCCCCTTAAAAAGAGGGAGCTCTATCTCATCTTATATCTCCACTTTGTATCAAAAAGTGTGTTATTCCCCTTAAAAAGAGGGAGCTCTATCTCAACTTATATCTCCACTTTGTATCAAAAAGTGTGTTATTCCCCTTAAAAAGCGGGATCTCTGTCTCAACTTATATCTCCACTTTGTATCAAAAAGTGTGTTATTCCCCTTAAAAAGAGGGAGCTCTATCTCATCTTATATCTCCACTTTGTATCAAAAAGTGTGTTATTCCCCTTAAAAGGAGGGAGCTCTATCTCATCTTATATCTCCACTTTGTATCAAAAAGTGTGTTATTCCCCTTAAAAGGAGGGAGCTCTGTCTCATCTTATATCTCCACTTTGTATCAAAAAGTGTGTTATTCCCCTTAAAAGGAGGGAGCTCTATCTCATCTTATATCTCCACTTTGTATCAAAAAGTGTGTTATTCCCTTAAAAAGAGGGAGCTCTATCTCATCTTATATCTCCACTTTGTATCAAAAAGTGTGTTATTCCCCTTAAAAAGAAGGAGCTCTGTCTCATCTTATATCTCCACTTTGTATCAAAAAGTGTGTTATTCCCCTTAAAAGGAGGGAGCTCTATCTCATCTTATATCTCCACTTTGTATCAAAAAGTGTGTTATTCCCTTAAAAAGAGGGAGTTCTATCTCATCTTATATCTCCACTTTGTATCAAAAAGTTTGTTATTCCCGTTAAAAAGCGGGATCTCTGTCTCAACTTATATCTCCACTTTGTATCAAAAAGTGTGTTATTCCCCTTAAAAAGAGGGAGCTCTATCTCATCTTATATCTCCACTTTGTATCAAAAAGTGTGTTATTCCCCTTAAAAAGAGGGAGCTCTGTCTCATCTTATATCTCCACTTTGCATCAAAAAGTGTGTTATTCCCCTTAAAAGGAGGGCGCTCTATCTCATCTTATATCTTCACTTTGTATCAAAAAGTGTGTTATTCCCCTTAAAAAGAGGGAGCTCTATCTCATCTTATATCTCCAATTTGTATCAAAAAGTGTGTTATTCCATTTAAAAAAGGGAGCTCTATCTCATCTTATATCTCCACTTTGTATCAAAAAGTGTTATTCCCCTTAAAAAGAGGGAGCTCTATCTCATCTTATATCTCCACTTTGTATCAAAAAGTGTGTTATTCCCCTTAAAAAGAGGGAGCTCTGTCTCATCTTATATCTCCACTTTGTATCAAAAAGTGTGTTATTCCCCTTAAAAAGAGGGAGCTCTATCTCATCTTATATCTCCACTTTGTATCAAAAAATGTGTTATTCCCCTTAAAAAGAGGGAGCTCTATCTCATCTTATATCTCCACTTTGTATCAAAAAGTGTGTTATTCCCTTAAAAAGAGGGAGCTCTATCTCATCTTATATCTCCACTTTGTATCAAAAAGTGTGTTATTCCCTTAAAAAGAGGGAGCTCTATCTCATCTTATATCTCCAATTTGTATCAAAAAGTGTGTTATTCCGTTTAAAAAAGGGAGCTCTATCTCATCTTATATCTCCACTTTGTATCAAAAAGTGTGTTATTCCCCTTAAAAAGAGGGAGCTCTATCTCATCTTATATCTCCACTTTGTATCAAAAAGTGTGTTATTCCCCTTAAAAGAGGGAGCTCTATCTCATCTTATATCTCCACTTTGTATCAAAAGTGTGTTATTCCTTAAAAGAGGGAGCTCTATCTCATCTTATATCTCCACTTTGTATCAAAAAGTGTGTTATTCCCCTTAAAAAGAGGGAGCTCTATCTCATCTTATATCTCCACTTTGTATCAAAAAGTGTGTTATTCCCCTTAAAAAGAGGGAGCTCTATCTCATCTTATATCTCCACTTTGTATCAAAAAGTGTGTTATTCCCTTAAAAAGAGGGAGCTCTATCTCATCTTATATCTCACTTTGTATCTTCGTGCTTCCGTCTACTTATCTTGTTTGTGCAATGAATACAGCAAAACTTTGAAAGAAAATACAACGTGCCATGAGTGTTAGCTTCATTTTACTAGTAGGACAGCCAATCAAACTAATATTTATTTATGTACTCAATCACTTTTACTTTTATGTATGCATACAAGGACGATTACTATAGTAGTTTAAGACAGCTGGGCAGTAACAAGCTTTCTGTCTAGTACCATTATGTTTTTTTAGCCATCCCTTTGACTAAACTTTAATATTGTAAGAGTACTTTCTGGCATAACCATACTTTTTATAGATATGATGTGTCCTCTTTATCTTTTTATTTAACATTTTGCTAAACTTCAAATAGTTCAGGGGTTATAACCTTTCAGGAATATTTGTTATAGATCTCATGTACCATAACTTTTTTTCATCCAACTCTTTGACAAAGCTGTTGATAGCAGAAATTATTTTAATACTACTGAGAGAAAGAATATTTGCCATTGATAATTTCTAGCTAGGAAACTCCGTTCTGTATTTTGGAATCATTGTTCATTATCCCATATGAATAAAATAAAAGGTATTCACCCCAGTTTGTTAGTAAATAACTGTGGGTGAGGCTTGGTTTTACAAAGAGGTAGCATATTGATCTGCTGAAACAAATTAATTCCAAATGCTGCTCAGACTGAAAACCACTTTCAGTGAACAGAATTGTTTTTTTTTTTTTTTTTTTTTTTTTTTTTTTTGCTGGAGGGCAAGCTTCCCATGCACAACAACGGGGAAAGGAACAGCCTCAATGGCTGTGAAAAGTCATTTTCAGCCATTAGTGTTTGATACAACAGCCTTCAGAACTAATTAATTTGGCAGATTGACATGGGACAAGTGTGGCATTAGAACACAATGAAGTAAAATGTGTAACCAAATAAGGCTCATTTTTATTTAGGTAACTTTGTGAAGTGTACTTAACATCCTAAGTGGCTGTAGTATATAAACAGCATTAATATGTTTGAATGCAATCAACATGGAAATGATAATCATGAGACTCAGCAGTGAGGCCTACTTGACAGATTCATTTTTACCTCCCTACCTATTTTAAAGGCAATGCAAGACATAGTCCATAACCAGCCACTTAATGTAAGGGAGAAATGCCTCTCATAAGCTCCACGACCATACACGATATGCCAGGTTTCATTCACCTACTGAATAAAACTTCACTTTTTCCTGCCTACTCTTTTATTGCTAAACACAGATAAAATTTAAGTTGAAATTTTCATAAAACACTTGACTTTATTGTCCCTTGAATGAAGTGCAGAGCAAAGGGCCAAAACTAGTGACAGGTGCTATCTAAAATAAAAGTGGTAAAGTTATAGATTTGGCTGAAATATTGCTGAATTAGTTGAAGGACAAAAAGTTTGATAATTTGTAATAGTATCCAGAGCACAGCAAGTTCCATAAAGAAAAAAAAAATTAAGCATTTTTGTCTATCCATTCAGGACGTCATCAGAACTATCGAGCTTCAATGGTGGATTTTTTTTTATAGAAGGGATTTTTTTATTATTTCTAAAGAACAAAGCCCCTCCTTCCCTCATGAACACAGGCTCTAGGCAACTGCTTAGGTCAGCCAGTGCTGGACCTGGCTCTGAATGAGTCTCAAAAAGTTAAAGCAGGGCCCAGTCCACATGAAATGTATATCAGCAAAGCTCTCCCCTCTGTAATTCTTTCCAGAACTATTCCTTAGCAATTTAAAACAAAATATTTGGCTATTTCTATTCTAGTCTAGCCACTGGCTGCATTAAGCTAATATGCACAAGTTTATTATAATAACCAACACTGCTGTTAAATAGAACAATGACCAAAAAAACAAACGTTGAGAGCAAAAACCTTTATCAAAAACAAAGCTTTCAGGCCAAAACCCTTTTTCAATGCTTAACAAAAGGTACAATAAAATCACATGTTTAAATACAAGCCCAGGACATCACATGACCCGCAGCCAAGGTCATATGACAGGAGCGGATGGCTACGTCTAGGTCCAGATCCAGAGGTAGAGCTAAACAGAGGGACTCCACCACTCCGTTGGATGGCAAACGGAAAAATGAAAGTCCTTTAAAACAATTGAAGATAGCTCGAAGGTGATGGCAGGTACTATGAATCTTTCTGATTTCTCTTTGAGAAAAGAGCATTATTGCTTCTGGCAAAGGGACTAGGATATATTCCAACATCTACAGAGGACATTGTGAGAGTGTTGACTGATTTAAAGTTGTTTGTAAGGTCCATAGCACTGAAGTTGATTTTTAAAAATGACAAATATGATGCTAGTGTTTGTAAACGACGCAGTGTTTTTGTACCTAATTATGCCCCAGTACTTATAGCTTTTAATGATCTCTGTGAGGATGCAATTAGGAAGGCTTATGCAACTAATAAATATAAGAGAAATTATAATTTAACTTATGCAGAATATATTGCTTTGAATGAATTAAAGGAAAACTCACATATTGTGATAAAACAAGCAGACAAGGGGGGATCAACTGTTATTATGAATAGAGAACATTACGTAGGTTCAGTGCTTTCATTGGATGATGATACAGCGTTTAAGCGTGTTACACTTTTACAAGTGGAAAAATGCATTAGTTACATTAATATGTGTGTGTATGACCTACAGTTAACAGGAGATATTTCTTTGGATTTATTTCACTTCTTTACAGTACCGTGCCCTGTAGTGCCGCAGTTATATGGCATACCAAAACTGCACAAGTCACAGGTTAATCCCCCAATGAGACCTATCATCTCTGGTAATGGGTGGATTACTGAACCCATATCATTTTACCTGCAAAGGCAACTACAACCATGTTCTGATGAAGCTTGTGTTTATACAAGTGAAAGCGCTTAACCTTGGAGTCTGTATTTTATCACAATCTTTCATAATCTTTCATAATCATCTGCAGCTTTTTGGGTAATTTGTTCCACCATTTCTTGCTTGAAGTCATTGGAAATTATTTGCAGAGCTGCGGTGTGTGGATTTCCCAAGACACGGAAGTGTAGTGTGATACAGTGGATTTTTGGTTTCTTGTTCTTCAGTTTTTCCATTGTTCATACCAGTGATTTTCTTTGGTAATTTGCCTCATGGAGTCTGATCGGGAAACCCCCATTAGCTCACCCCACAGTCCAGTACAGAGCAATTTGACCATGGTCAAAGCTGAAATTACGGAACTGAGAGGGGAAGTGAGTAGACTAACTTCTTTGCTCAACCACTTCAGTAGCATTTTTATTGACACTCGAACTGAGTCCAACTGTCGAAGTTCTCCTATGGTTGCTCATAATGGTAACAGCAAAGTTTCTGGACTGCATGTGCTTCGAGACAGTCCGGACAGGTCGGAGGAAGGTATACGTTTATCTAATTTGTCTACCTATATCACAGACATTCCAAATGGACAAGGGTCTTGCACAGAGTTTGTTCCGTCTAAAGAGAAAGAGACTGTTTTTGGAACTACTAAATCCATTGATTTACCCAATGTCCTACATTCAGCAACCCAACGAAGTAGCAGTAAGATGGGAATTTCAGACTTTACGTTTGATTTTTCTTTTGGGGAAGGTGACGAAGAAGCTAACAGAATCGGGACCAAACCGAAAAGAATGAAACCTTGTTTTACTTATGCTTCTTCGGTTAAAAGAACTACTGAAACTTTTGGAAGTATGGGCAAAAACAATTTGGACAAAAATAATTTAGATGTTACAGGTAACATTATATTGAACACAGATCCTATTAAGATTTTTTTAGATAAAAATTGTGTTTTTGACAATGTACATGCTAATGTGGATATTAACCAGCCACATAACATGAAGGAAAAGCATACGGGTACATTAAAGGAGTTGGTTTATGCTTTAGGTAGAAAATTAACTCACATTAACAACATCAAATTGGACAATGCTTATTTATCTAAATGTATTGAAATGCATGTAGTCCCTATGGGTCTCAGATTTTTTAAATACCCAATGGGATTGGATGTTACAGAGAATTTCCCACTGGGAAAAAAGTAGGTGATATGCGATGGAGTAAAGCTGGAGTTTTTTGAGATGGTCTGCATAGGGTATCTGTTTGAGGCTGGTAGTCCTCCTTGTGAGTTATTTCTGCGACCTTTCTAGTTGTTGTAGATGTCTCGTGAGGTACATACCAAAAGGGGCATTGTACTCTATAATGGGTCTAATAAGTGATGAGTAGAGGGGAACAATGACCTCTTTTTTCCTGGATGAGAAACCTTTTGTGATGAGGTGTGCCACATAGAAGGATTTCCTGACTACTGTGGCGATATGATTATCAAAGGAGAGACTACTGTCCACCTGTGTCCCAAGGTCTCTTATCACACTTTCGGTGTTAAGTAGACTACCACCTATGTGGTAGTTCATGGGTACAGAGGTTTTACCAAAAGCGATGACAATGCCCTTTTTGGCATTGAGCTTGAGGCCATGACTTTGACACTAGGCATCTGTCTCAGTGAGGCACTTTTGTAGGATGTCCACATCGTTAGGAGTTTTGATTATGCCTCCTAGTTTGCAGTCATCTGTGAACTTCATTAGCCAAAGACCTTCTGTGTTAACCTGTACTTAAGTAGATACTAAACAGGAGAGGACCCAGGACTGAACCCTGTGGTACTTCACTTGTCATTGGTCTGAGGTCGGATTTGGAGTCTGCTACTTTCACAGTGTGGGTTCTGTCAGTGAGCCAGTTGGCAAACCATCTTGTGACATAGGGATTTATACCTAGTTTAGTGAGTTTATCTATAATTCCAGAGTGGGGGACAGTGTCAAAAGCCTTGTTGAGATCTAGATATGCTGTGTGAACCACCTTACCCTCATCTACAGCTTTGGTGACCACTTCAAAGAAGTCTATCAGGTTTAGGAGACATGATCTGACTTTTACAAACCCAAACTGGGTGGGTTCCAGTGTTTGGAGATTACCAATGTCAGTATTTATATGTTCCATGATGATACGTTCCATAGCCTTGCAGACCAGGCTCATCAGGCTAATGGAGCGGAAGTTCCCGGGGTCCATGGTGGCTCCCCTTTGTGGAGTTGGATAACCATCTCTGTGCACCATTCAGTGGGCACAAAGCCTGAGGTGAGGTTATGATTGAACATGGTACTTAGGTGAGGTGCCAGTTCATTCTGTAGTTCATGTAGAATGCAGCCTGGGATGTTGTCAGGTTCCATGGATGCTGTGTTCTTGGCTTTGGAGAGTACGGTTTTTACCTGTGCAGCCATGATTACAGGATCTTTGCATTCTTCCGGTATAGAGATGGGCCATTTAGGGGGTGAGAGGGGGGTAAAGTTAGCACTGAACCTATCTGCCAGGACGTTGGCAATATCAGTTGGTTCTGTATATTTAGAGCCTTTGTGCTATAACTCAGAGCAGATCTGAGTGTTGCCATTGAGATTCTTGACATAGCTATAGAATGCTTTGTGGTTGTCTTCAGAATCAGTGGTGATTTTGTTTTCGTAACTGGCTTTGGAGGATTTTATGAGAGATCTCAGCTTTTCTCTGAGGTTGACCAAGGAGTTCCTCCAATCATGGGATTTTCCTCTTTTTTTTCAACAGTTTCTTTCTTCTGTTGTAGAGTTTGTTTATAGCATGGGACCACCAGATTAGCTTCCTTTTTTTGGAGGGTAGCATCTTGGTTCTGTTAGGGATTGCATGATCCATACTCTTGTGTAAGTGCTTATAAAGTGCATTTGTGTAGGATTCAGCAGTTGTACCTCTATTGTCCATCTGCATGGGTGTCGTGAAGTTTGCCACTTCTGATTTAAGAAGCGTGAAGTTGGCTTTGGAGACATTTTTTTACTGTGGTTTCCCTAATGGGGGTGGGGGTGGGATGTGGATGTCTAGGGTGATTAGCTTGTGGTCCGATCTGACCAACAAGAAATTGACCTCTGGTGTGGAACATCAATTGCCCACGTTGCTAATGACCAGGTCTAGGATATTGCTGCCCCTGGTGGGGGTGTGGATATGTTGATCCAAGGCGCTGGAATTTCTGAATTCCAGAAAATGTTGAGCAAAAGAGTTGGAACATGAGTAGTTTTCACAGTTAATGGTGGGGTAGTTGAAATCATCCATTATTAGGGTGTTAGGTTGTACCCTAATATTTTCCAGTGTATCAATAAATGAGGAGTGGGAATCCTGGGGCATGGTGGGGGATCTGTAGTAAGCTATAATTTGGATTGTGGTCTTGCTCAGAGTTAGTTGCACTTGGAAAATCACGGATGCATTATGCTGAGCAACTAGTCTGGAAGTGTGGATATCCTTAATGAATATGGACATGCCTCCTACTTTAGTGTTTCGTCCAGGTTAGGTGGCCGAAAGGTGTGGTATGAATTATAGCCTGGTAATGCAGGGGTGTTCTCTGGAGCATTGAACCAGGTCTTTGTCACTGCACAGATGTCAATGTTCTCCATTTTAAGGAGTGCCTCGAGTGAGTGCATTTTGAAGTTTAGACTTCTAGCATTTAGTAGCATTACCCTCAAATTTTGCTTGCATGTACCTGTTACGGTGGTGAGTTTGTCATTTGAACCTTGCCTAAAAAAGGCACTATAGGGGTGGCAAGAGCCTTAGACAGTATCCGGAATCCCAAAGGCATCAGGTGCAGGCCATCTCTGGTAAAGCATTGGGGTCTGTTGGTCATGTCATCCCAGGCAGACAGATACTGGATCCCCTTAGAATGACACCAGAAGCTTAGCCAATTGTTGAAGTCAATCAGGTCTTTGTCACTGCACAGATGTCAATGTTCTCCATTTTAAGGAGTGCCTCGAGTGAGTGCATTTTGAAGTTTAGACTTCTAGCATTTAGTAGCATTACCCTCAAATTTTGCTTGCATGTACCTGTTACGGTGGTGAGTTTGTCATTTGAACCTTGCCTAAAAAAGGCACTATAGGGGTGGCAAGAGCCTCAGACAGTATCCGGAATCCCAAAGGCGACAGGTGCAGGCAATCTCTGGTAAAGCACTGTGGTCTGTTGGTCATGTCATCCCAGGCAGACAGATACTGGATCCCCTTAGAATGACACCAGAAGCTTAGCCAATTGTTGAAGTCAATCATTTTGTCCTTGTACTGTGGCATCATTCTGGGTGATGGCAGGATGCTACTCAGGGCTAGGGTCATACCTGCCTGGGCTACAAGATTGGAGAGCTCCTTCATGTCTCTTTTCATGTAGTCCAGAGAGGTACGTCTCAGGTCATTCACATCAACATGGACAATGACAGAGTCATATTTGTACTTGTTGTGGAGTGACCTGAGTGAGTGCGTTATGTGGGGGATCCTGGCACCTGACAGGCAGCTGACAGTAACTTTCTCCTTGTTTAGCCTGGTGAGTGGAACATCAGTGTGCCTGCTATAGAGTCACCTATGACTCGAGTGTTAGGCACGTTGTTATGCCATATGGGCTGTGGTTGAGTGGCACACTGAGTTTGTGGACTATGTGTCATTTGGGTTGTGTTGGGTGGTGGAGGTTGCTTGCATTTCTGCTTTGGAGGTCCCTGTTGCTTGGGGAAATTTTTACTGAGAGCCTCTTCAAACAGAGGTAGATAGAGAGACTTTAAAGGACAATTGAAATGACAATCAAAATCTTTATGTAAGGAAATACTGGACATTGCAAATGTTTATGACAAAAGAGGTTTATAGACTGGTGCCTGGGACTGTAATATTGTGTTAAAACTAGAAAGAGGAAAAAGTATGCCTATGCCAAGCATGATAACTGTGGAGAGGACTATGAGTATTATAAAATACTGGGGACATCACAAAACATGTTTTATTTATTTACTTGTTTATTTTTTGTGGAAAAGAAGGGCATTTGATAAGTAACTGTGACAAAAGACAATGTTTTATATTAACATATAACATATGTTTAACAAATACAATGTGAATTGAAATGATATAAATGTAACACAATTGGACATTTATGGATGGACTGGGACAATAAAAATAACAGTAAGGAAAAAAAAAAGAAAGAGAAGAAAATGAACAAAGAGAAGACATTTTAGAAATAGTATAAATAGGAGAAAATTTAGATAAGAAAAAATAATAAAGAGGATAAAGAAGAAGGTTCGGTAATAAGTGATGAAGAAGACAAAAACTGGGAGGTAATAAAAGGAAAAAAAAATCATTCTATTGGTTAAAGAGTAAAAGACAGAAAAAGAAAATGTAAAGGGATAAATACAAAAGCAAGGATGGAGATTGATGAAAAAGAATACATTCACCAAAAAACTGGGGCTTGGTATAATGGTTAAGGTGTTTGACTCACCAGCTCAAGGTACAATGCTTGATTCTCACCTTTGGGAAAGAAATTGGTTAGGCTTACAATAGCCTGTTAAGAAAGCTAGCCTCATAATTAGGTATGAATATATGAAACCATGAATCTTGTGAAAATGAACATTTTAGAGTGATTTCTGTAAATGTGAATAGTGTTAAGAATATAGTAAGAAGAATGGGAATTTTGCAGTGGTGTAATACATGTGATGTTATGATATTAGAAGACACAAGGTTTTTAACAAATGAAGAAATATTAGAAACAGAGAAACTATGGGGAGGAAAGATAATCTGTTATTTAGAAAATGAGATGTTCTGGAATAGCCGTATTTTGTAGAAATATAGTAAAGATATTAGATATAACTTTAGCAAAAATGGGAATATTAACCATTGTATATTTAAAATGGGAAGAACAAGTATAAAGGTTCATAGGTTCATAGGTGTGTACTAGGCTAATGGTCCTGGAGCCTTTACAAGCCTAGCCCATAGGATTACCCTGGCATTGTACCACCCAACATTAGTTCCCAGTGCCTCTGTCGAGTAGAGCCACTGGAGTGATCCCCGGGGTGAATTTTCTATTTACCATCCACTCATTAAGACTTATCTTGAAGAGGGCCAGTGAGGTGCTCTGTTTGGCATGTATGAGAAGTCCATTAGAAATAGAATTCTAACATGATATGCTTATATTGACTAAAGAAAAGGAAAGCTTTTCATCAGATTTTAGACTATATAGTGATAAATATGAATATTATAATGACAGGAGATTTTAACTGTGATTTCAGAGGCAAGTGTGAAAAGAAAGGAAACGATATAAGAAAAATGTTATAGGATGTGGTAAGTTAAAACTTTGGGACAAAAATTCATGGACTTACAAAAAGGGTATCTATAGACCTGAACTAGATTATTTTATAGTATCAGAAGGTTTAGTTATATGTGAAGGGATGTAGTTGAAACAGGACAACCTCCCATCAGAGTTCCTCAAATCTGCCTCTGAAGTCATAGCCAACCCCATTTTTATCCTCATCAGCCACTCTATCACTGAAAACTATGTCCCACTAATTTGGAAAGTCTCCTACATCACACCATTGCATAAAGATGGCAACTCTACCGAACTTACCAACTATAGACCCATTGCCATTCTTTCACCCCTCTCTAGAATACTAGAAAAATGTTTTCACTCCCAGGAAATAAACTACCTTCTCTCCAACAACCTCCTATCAAACATACAACATGGTTTTTACATCCACCATAGCATCAAAACCGCCCTCCTCAGTTTTACAAGCATTATTAATAAACACAGAAATCATAATAAATATGTCTCATCCATCTGTCTAAATGTCTCAAAACAAATTTGACCCAGTTTCACATCAGAAAGTACTGTCAGAGCTAGCCATATTAAATATCAGTCATTCTTCCCTATCTTTTTTCCATAGCTGTCTAACAAAACACCCACAAGCTGTTATGTTAGGTGGTAACAGGATCTTTCAACTCTGCTTCCTGTCAATGTAGGAGTTCCACAAGGCTCCATATTAGGCCACCTGCTTTTCACCATTTTCACAAACCAACTCCATAAATCCACATCCCCACCTCAGTCATCCAATATGCAGATGACTTAACTACATGTTACAGCACAACATTCCTTCCTAGAAGTAGAATCCTGGCTAACTAACACTAACCTCATACTGAACCCAAACAAGAACAAACTGATGTTCTGTCTCTCCACCAAAATGCCCAGTCCCCCAGCCACTTTTCAAATCCACTCCTCCAATAACACTACCATAACTGCCACCTCATAAACCAAACTACTAGGTGTTACAATTGATAGCAAGCTAAAGTTTGACCTACACCTATCTCAAACCATAAAGAAAACACATATCAAACTAGGCTCTCTCTATCGAATTAAACCTTTCCTAACTAGCCAATCTAGACTAAACATCACTAGGACTCATCTTTTATCCTGTCTTCTCTACACTGCTTCCATCTTTACAAACCTTAACAAAAGTGACCTTACTAAACTTGAGTCATGCTACAAAAAATAGCCAAGTTTGTCACAAGCTCACCACACAGGTCCCACCTCTGCTCTGTCCTACATCAAATAAAATGGCTAGAACTCCCACAACAACTAACCTATAACCAACTCATTTTCACCCACCAACTAATATATCAATCACACAGAACCACAGCCCTACAACAAATGTTCCAACCATATGCCAACACTTGACAACTCTGATCCACACATAAAACAGTCCTCCATGTATCCAACAGCAACAGCAAAGCTGAGGATGCCCTCTAGTTCCACCACATTTCCAAACTTTGGAACTCAATTCTCCAGCACATCCTAAACACTAACAACCTATACCAATTCAAAACATTGCTCAAAGGCCACCTTGCTAGTAACTGGCACTGCTCCTGTACCAACCCAGGCTAGTAGCACACACCCCAAGATCATATTCCTTCCCCTCCACATAATAGTCACCACCCAGACTCCTCTCCCACGTTTTCCATTACCCATAAATCTACCTTCCCACTTTATTAACCTATATCATCAGAGCTAACAGCACCTACCAGCTACTTAGACCAGGGCAATAATAATTACAATTTTCAGTCATAACCCATTCCTTTATCTTGTACACATATTCATACCTAAAGGTCTATACCCGCTCTGGAAAAAAAATATATATATTTACTACAAATATTTCTGTAAAAATCTACATTGTAACTTTCAATGTAGTCTTGTTCTTTTTATCAGTGCTTTTCTCCCCCTGGTCTCCTCTGAAAATGCGCTTCCACCCAAAAGGACTACCCCAGTAAGCAAATGTAAAATAAAATAAAATAAAATAAAATCTTGCAATATGGCTAAGGATAAAAGAAAAAAAATGACTATATAAAAATATGAAAATAATACAAAGGAAAAATTAGAAAGCAGAGAATGAAGAAGGAAAGAGATTAGCAATACAGTTATGGAAAGATCATATTACTGTGAGACCATTTTATAAAAAGATGGTCTGAATGGTGAATGATATTTAAGGAAAAAATATGAAAATGTTTTTTACAGTAAATAAAATGTGAGAAAAGTAGAGAAAGAAAAATATAAAATAACGTATAATGATGCATTGGAAGATTTAGAACATAATGATAGGAAGTACTTTGACAAAGAAAATAATTATATGAAAGAAATCAAGAAATAATGCAAGAATTGTTATATAAGCAAAGTTATTTTTATAAGGAAAAGGTGAAGGAGAAGAAGTATTGAGTTACTTAAGCAGATTAGTAAAGGAAGATGGTAGTTTAATGAAAGAAATAATAAGAACTTTGGAAATATTATGAATAGTATAGTACAATATGTGAAAGAAATGTTTAAAGAAAAAAGAAGGTAGTGGAAAAAATTTAAAGTAAAAAATTAACAGAAAAAGAGAATAAAAAATTGAAAAAGATAATGTAGTAGGACAATGAAATATATATTCTGCTGCAGGCCCAGATGGAATAGGGTAAGAAATGTATAAAAATGTAAGGGATTGGCAAGAAAAATATTTTTAAAGATTCTGGATGAATGGTTAAATGAAGGTTTTATGTATAAAGAATTATGTATAGAGATATTTAAATTCATATGGAAGACGGAAGATAGAAGAGAATTAAAAATGTGGAGACCAATAGTATTGAACAATAATGATTATAAGATCCTTATGAAAATAATACAAAAGAGATTTGAAACTAAAATTTAAAATATTATGGAAGCTAGCTTATATAGTATAAAGTGGAAGGGTTGTCAAGAATTATTAATGATAGAGAAACTGTGGGTGATATTACGAACATAAAAAAAGAAGTGGAAATCATGGTACGAGATTTTAATAAGGCATTTGACACAATTAGACATGAAATCTTATGGGTAACAATGAAAGAATATAATATAAGTGAGAACGTTAGGAAATTATGTATGTCAGTGTACAGTAATGATAAAGGAAAAATATCTGTAAATGGCTAGTAAAGTCAGGAGGTACATATGAAAAGTAGTGTAAGAGTTGCATTAGTTATGAATGTGATAGTATATGAAATAAAAGACAAAATGAAAGAGATTGGGTATATAACACCTGAAGGGTTAAGAAATACATTTCTGCAAATATTCGCAGATGACATTATAATAATTACAAAAAACAAAAGCTGAATAAAAGGTGTAATAATTTACACAAATGAGTGTCCAGAGATGATGGGGGTGGCTTTAAATAAAGAGAAAAGTAAAAATTTATATGATATAGTAAAGATTGGGTATATATTTTACAATGAATGACATTTCTATGTTATGTATAAAATATGGGAATAAAGATGTAGATAGAATTCAATGGGAAAAAAACTATAGAAGAACTAAAGCAACCATATATTTTCTGGAGAACATATGAATTATTCAGAAAAAAGGCTTATTTGATAAATCCAGTACTGATGGGGAAAGTAGCATGTTGTCAAAAGCATTTGAAAATGAATTCTTGCAGATGTTTTTTTTTTTCATTTATATGAGGTCCTAGATTAAACCCAGTAAAAAGGGACTTTTGAATGTAAATAAAGAAGGAGGTTTAGGTTAAATTAACTCAGTGGTATACACTGCTTCATTAAATTTGTACAAAGTGTTAAAGTGGATAAATGAAAAAGATGAGAGATTAGTAGTAAAACTGCATAAGTATAAGTATGATAAATTTTTGGGTATAGCAAAAAAAAGAATAAAAGAGAAAAAGAGTGTATAAATAAATAAAACGTTACCAAGAAAAATATTTTTGTTGAAAATAAAAGCTGATGATATAGAAAAAGATAGAAAAGTATTGTATAAGAATGTAATGATAAAACATTACTAAATAAAACAATAGGAAAATATAACAGATGAAAAAATAAAGCTATAAAAAAGTGGTGTAATTAGAAAGTAGAATGTCACAATTTTTTGCAGACTGGTAATAGATAAATTGCCAGTAAAAGGGAATATGCCCCATAAAAAGAAAATTGATAGAGCATGTTTACGTTGTCAAGAAGAAGAAACTATGAAGCATGTGCTTTTGAAATGTAAAAGAGTAAAAAAGTTATAGGAAGAAATATGTAAAGAAGATTTTTGGAAGATATAAAAAGTGGCTAAACTATATGTTGATATGATTAAATATGTCTAGAATAGTAATAGAAGTAAAGACTATGTTAAAAGAGTAGATACAAGTTATTTTATGTTGTATGGGCTATATGGAATGAAAGAATAAATTAAATTATGTTTAATGCTAAATGGATTTTAGGAACAATTTTAAGTAAAATCAGATAGTTGTTATGGAAAAAGGCATGGGGGTCTAATAGGGATGAAAATTTAGCATGATTGTAAAAGATTTGTATATTTATGTATTTGTACATATGTAAATATTTCTACATATGGAAATATTTTGTAAATAAGAGTTATTTTATATATAAATAAAGGACCCCTCTGCATTTGCACAAGCAGGA
The DNA here is from genome assembly GCF_019279795.1 of Protopterus annectens. Classification (NCBI taxonomy): domain Eukaryota; kingdom Metazoa; phylum Chordata; order Ceratodontiformes; family Protopteridae; genus Protopterus; species Protopterus annectens. The sequence continues at coordinate 803,870,492 of NC_056737.1, read as the reverse complement.
CAGATTGAGTACAAATCCATTTCCTAACTCAGTCTTGGCTGGGAGGAGTTGTATGCAAGTCAGTATGGTAGAATGCAATGGGAAGAAGGAGATGGTGTCTATGAATATAGCAAATTATAGCAATGTGGATTCAGAGAGTATATTTTAACAAAAGTTGTTTGAAACCAGACAGTAGAAATGGAAGAGGTGTTATTGCAAAAGTATTATGTTATTACAGCTCTCCTGTTGGGAGGGTTGTGGGATGGTATATTACAAGATTTGATTCAGTAGGATGAACCAGAAAATGTCCAAGAAGCTTTATGGGGGGCTATCATGAATTACATATGCCAAGAAGAGAACAGTGATATAAATGAAGAAGCAGAAGAAAGAAACAGACAGAAATTAGAAGGAAAGACTTATGCAAACCTAGCAGTGGAAATGAGAGATTAGAAATGAGATGTAAAAAAAGAGTACAACAGAAAAGAAGGTATACAGCTAGAATTCAAACAAAAGAAAGCAAACCTCTGGATAGATATAAAACCTGGGTTAAGGTAATCTTACATTTAGGAATTAAAACTCAATGGGTGAACATGTATATTAATTAATAAAGAGACTTTTTGTGATATGATTTTTGAATCAGAAGAGGTATTAGTAAAATTTTTAAATGGATATGAAAGAAATAACAATATTTTTCCATAGAAAATATTGTAGTGACTCCACAAAAGAGAAAAACTAAAATAAAATGCATATTCAGTTCAGAATGGACACTGGCAAAAGAGAGTTTGCAAAAGTATCTTGAAGGACTGTGTCACAATTTACTTAATATAGTTAAAGTCATTGATAATTTGAGATGTTTATGAATAGGAGAGTGAAAATGTCAGCTGTTTTACAAATGCTGGATGGGAAAATTCAACACATTCCTAATGTAATAAATATTGATGCTATGTAAGGATTTGTAAAGTATTGGATTAACCCAAAATATGTTTTTTTTTGTGTGTGGCAGACTGACGTTTGATGAGAAATGTAATAAAAATGTGCTTTATGTGTGTGTCTGTGTGTGTGTGTGTGTGGGGGGGGGCATGATTGTAAAACTTCTGAAGCCAAATGTTAAAAATACAAGAAAGTTGAACATTTTGGGATGGATTATAATGCAGAAAATAATGTATGTGCTGAACACAATGAATAACAAATATTACAGGAAAATGAGAGTGCTACAGATTAGAGGATTCAGGGTAGAAAAAGTTGTACAAGAACTATAATAATGGAAAATATAACAAACAGAAAGGGAGAAGTGAGGGAAGGTATTACTGTTATAGAAAATTAAAAAAAAATAATTGAAGAAAAGGATCATGAAAATATAAAATTGCATGTAGTGAAAGGAATTCTACTGGGAAAAGAACTGATGACAAGAAAATAAAATTTAGAGAGAAAAACATAAAGGAAAGGAAAAGCAGAAACAGGACATTTTAAGTAATTGCATTTAATATTAACAGTTTAATAACTGATGTGAGAAGGTTGATGATATACTAGTGGCATGGCAGGTCTGAAGTAAGACTTTTGATATAAGAAAAAAAGTAACTGGAAATTGTATTGGGCAGAAGTATTGTATGGTATCTAAGTATAGAAATATGCTCTGGAATGGCTCTTTTGTTTAAAAAAAAGACTATATAACAGTGTTAGACCGTATAATAGTAAGGGCAATGAGATTATCTGTTATGGGCATCTGTGTTAAAGGGCAATCAGTTAAATCAGGTCTCTATAATTTTGTTGAAGACTTAGTTGAAAAATTATTCGGCAAACTTTATCCATCGAACACCATTTCAGTGAGCAGTTATATAATCAAAACTTTTTCCTAGTGAAAAAGGCTAGTTGGCCACTAGAATGGGCATAACAAAAACAACATTTTAAAGTCACCAAGGTGGGGGCTTTGCCCCTCACCCCCCAATGGGGGAGGCTGTACCCCCAAAGTGGGAGGCTGCATCCCTATACCCCTCCCTAATTATATATACCAACTACAAGATTGCACTACATTGAGGAAAAGAGCAAGTTTATAACAATGTCCAACTAACTCGCTTCTCTGAGAAAAAGTTTTGATGATATAACCATTCGCTGAAATGTTGTTCGATGGATAAAGTTCGATGAATTAACGTTCAACAAAGAAAGTTTTTGAAAAAATTATATTGACCCATTAAATCATCTATTATATAAGCATCTACAAGCAGCAGTGAAAAGGAAGAATTGTTTGAGATGATCAAACCATATGGCATGGTTAATATGTTCATTGTTATGATGGTAGATTTTAATTGCAATATAAGGAATGAAGTGGGAAAATATTTAAGGATATTAAAAAATAAAAGAAAGTACAAGGATTAGAGAAATGAGCTGAGGAATAACAAGAGAAAACATATATAGAAGAAATAATATGTAAACAGAAATTGATTATGCTATTTTTAGAGGCATTAAAAGAAATAGGAGGAAGACTCAAAGTAATTTTTTTTGGATCACTCAGCTGTATGAACAAATTCAGATTATACCAAGATATGGAAAGGAATAAATAAATAATATTAATATGAGAACAATTTGAAGAAATGGTAAAAGAGTTAAGGAAATATCATTTAGGTACTAGATTTATGTATAAAAATTGGACTAGATGGTTGCAATAATGTATAAGAAAAGTGAAAAAAGAATATGAGAAAGTAGAACATGAATAGTACAGGAATGATATAAAAATATATTAAATTAAAAGTTGTGAGATTTAATGGAAACTGCTAGTGAAGAGGATATAAATACAGAAAGAGAGCTGTATAAATAAAATAAAAGGAAATAGTAGATCCATTGCAAGGAAAAAAGTCCTACCATTTCAAGGGAACAAAAGTGAAAAGGGAAAATTTAATAATAGAATAGGTAAAATCAATGGCATGCTGTAGAATAACAAAGTAAGAAGAAATTGAGAAATAAATTATTAATTTTTGGAAAGAAAATATGGAGAAAATAGGAATAAAAATGGAATGGGAATATATTTACAGAGGAAGAAAATGAAACATTAAAGAAAGAAATAAGTTTAGAAAAACTAGAAAAGCTTTTGAAATTAGTCAGTGAATTCTTTTCCTGGATTAAATGGGTTGAATTATAAGTTTTGTATAAATATGGAGGAAAATCAGAAAAAATATTTTCATAAAAATTATGAATAATGGAAAGAGCAAAGTTTTGGAAAAAGTTAAGGGTTAGATTCCAAATGTGTTACTTTCAGTATAAGTTCACCCTGATTCTAAATGACTTGCTCTCATTGTAAGATCCTTACTTTGGTGTAAGGCCTATCTATAAACAGGCTTACACTGGGGTCCAGATTAAAAAAAAAACTGCTCTCACTGTAAGTAGACACTTATACCGAGAGCAAGTCTTCTGGAATCGGGCCAAAATGGTTGTGATAGAGCTATAAGATTAGTTTGGAAAAGAGGAGAAAATGAATTTTTAAAAAATTGGAAACATCTTTATAAATTATCACTCATGACATAGGTAATCATACAGTTATATAAATGAAAACAAACCATATTGATAAATTTTCAGTTGCAAACATTTTACATCACTTATATTCTTCTATAAAGTCATTGTCAGTCAACCATTACATAGTTCATTTAATTTATGCCTTCCCTTAAGTCACATTCCTCCTCCAAAATATTATTATGCATATATTGTTTCCACAATCCCCACTTTTTCCTATGTAATTTGCTCCTACCCTTTTGTAAAGATACCACTTCCAGTTCTTTTATCTATGTTATTATATTCACTGATTCATGTATGGTTGGTTTTGACTATGATATTCATTTTCTAGTAATTGCTTTTCTGGCAGCCACCATACTTAAACTCAGCAAGGCCTTACTATGTCTAATAAAATTTTGACTCTGTACCATAGTTAAAAAAAAATAATTTCCACAGTTACACCAGTTTGCTCACCCAGATAGATAGAGTAGTCTGCAGGGAATTTTAAAGTCTACCAACTCATTAAACTCACAAAAATATGTTTCCAATTACCTCTTTCTTCCCCATCACATCTCCAACATTTGCAATCTACCTGAGGAAAAATTCTTTGGAGTCTGATTATAGTGTACAAATACCTATGAAGACACTTCCAAGCAAAAGATTCCAAATCTTCCAGACATTGTTGCACATTTGTGAGTCATACAGATACCTTCCCATTGATTCTTTGTGGAGTGCTTATTCAGTCTTTCTTCCTAGTCCTTTCTAACCTCCTGTGATTGATTTTTATAGTTATGCAATATTTTAGATGCCATACTAATTATTCCTTTTTGAACAGCAGCTTCTATTTCACTAAAAACTGATCTTTCACTTGGATACCAATATTCCTTCTCTTTGCCTATACACTAATATCAGCCCTTGATAGAGAAGGCAATCTCCAACCCGCAAACCAAACAAATTCTTGGCCTCTTCTCATTCTATTAGTTTTTCCACTCTAATTATTTAATCAAGATATATTGCCAGTTTTCTCCAGTAAATTATAGCCCCGTCTTGCTTATTCTGTTAGCCCCAACTTGCAGTCACCCCTATCTACAATATCTGTTTTATCCTTTCCCATGCTGGCTTAGTTCTTAGAATACTTTGTGCTATTTTTATGAATATAATATTATATATTATTACTTTTATTCTCCTTAAGGATCTGTCCCAGTGTCTCCTTATTTCTTGAGCTTCCCCACTGTTTCATTATCATCCATTTCCACTTTGAATTATAGGAGCCTTAACTGTGTAGCTTTGAAAAACCTCTTCAAATCAGGTAATCCCAAACCACCTTGTTCTATTAGAAGGATCAATCAATGTATCCCACTTGACTCTTGCCCTGTTCACCCCCCAAATAAAATCCTTCAACTCTTCATTAATTGCTATCCACAACTTTTTCTCTGGTTGATAAAAATATGCTTGACCTGTGTATAAAACAAAAGGGACTAAAAACATTTCCACTGCTTATGTGAGTACCTTGAATGTTTATTTAAAAGATGGGAAAGGAGAAGATAAAAAAGATGGAAAAATGGGGGATATAACAAAGAGGGGCACACATAGAAGGAACACATTGCAACAGTGCTGCTCAACCACCAAGGTCTATTTACCTGCATATGTTGACATACACACTCATGTACTACTGCAATTCATTGAGATAAGAATAACAGCCTAGTTTGTATACAAAATGTGTAAGTCTGATTGTATGCTGACAAGTCTAATACCATCATATTTAGCTACAATCATATGAATTAGGAGGCAAGTGTTTTGGGAAAATTGTAAATTTTTTCAAGTAACATAAAACTAGTAAAATACTTACACATTTTTGCCAAGCAGGCTTATTCAATATGCAGGTCAATTAGTACAAGGAGAAATGTATTTTTCATTGATTTGAGTGTCAGATGCAGATGACTGATATTAATATTAATGATAGGAGTGTCATTCATAAATGGAAAGTGGAACAGAGCTACTGGAAATATATGGGGAAGACATACCAATAGCAATACAAATGCTAAATGTTTGCTATATTTTTTGAAATTTGTAGATTATGCAATACAGCATATTAGTACTCAGTTTTAAGTGAGTGAAGTCTGATTCATTGCATTTATATCACTGCATTTTGGCGTCAGGATAAATGTTGCTGTACTGTGGGACAGGATTTGTGACTGTCACTCTTGAATGAAAAATTATGCAGCATAAATAAAGAAAATGGTAGGGGAAGGATTTCACATCTGTTACCAAAAGCATTTGTTGGCACTGTAATAAGTGTTTGCAGTACTATTCTGCATTTTTGGAGGATGCTATGCAGATTAATATTACACAATTTTAACTGGATACAATTTGATTTGCAGTATGTATACTGATATGGGTGTTATATCAGGATAAATGTTGCTGTACTCAGTAGTTGTGCTATTGGAAAGATTTTTAATCTGATTTGTGAGGAATGAAGGCATGCCTTCACTGGTTTGTTGTGTGGCTGATGAGTGGATTTCATTTTCTTAAATTGAACTTCAGTAGGTAACTTTTTATGGTGTTTTAGGTGACTGCATAATGCAGCAGCAGGGATCCAGAAAGAGAAAAGATAATTTCAACCATAAGGAGGATCTCATCCTCACGGAGTCCCTTAGGACATATGTGAAATTCCTTTTTGGAATAGGGGACCCAAGCAAGCCAAGAGAGCAAAGACCTGGAACCAAGTGGTTAAGAATATAAATGCTGTTGACAGAAGGGACCATGTGTTGACACAGTGTAAGAAAAGTGCTAATGATATGGTAAGACATGCTAGAGCAAACGGAAAACAAATGAATGTGCCTATAGCACTACTGGGGACCCTATGCACTTATTCCTTTAAGCCCTAATGATGAATATCAGGGCTATGACTATGAAATAGATGAGGAAAATTACTCATCATATGAAATTATTACATGTAACCCATGGCATTTACTATTAACAGGTAAATCCTCTATCTCTTCACAAAATGACAATGAGCAGAGTATGCATGGTAAGTGTCTTCAACACCTCATTACACAGCATACAGTAGTGTACTGTATATCTGAGTAGAAATGGAATCACAGCATCAGCAGCAGAAATGAGTAGCTCCACTAAACCAATAAATTTAGAAGATATCAGTAGCAGAATGGCTGCTGCTGCTGCTTATGGTGGTAACATTTCTACATTTATAAGACAGCCTGGGGAAAATGACACACAGTTGTCAAGTTTAATGGCAGAACCACATGCCCCACAACAGGTAAATAGCTCTGCAGGAAGTGAAATGGGATCACGATATACAAGTAGATATAGAGATTACTGTACCAGCAGTGTATGTAGAAAACATATGCACCTCAACACCAATGTCTCCAGAACCACAGGAACATCTTCTCGATGATGGCACAAACTCAGAGGTAACAGTGCCAAACTGTGAAACATTTACACAGAAGTACCAAGCACAAGCACATGTCACAGCTATCTCCTCAGGAAACATGTAAAGCACTGTTTACCCAGGTACAAATGTGCAGTGACAATCTTAAGGTTCAGTGCACTGTCGCAGAGAATCATCTTGCAGGGTGTATGTGAGCATTTCCAGCATTACAAGTAAATGGTAGACAGTAGAGATAATGCCATGATCACATTGATCTGCAGTATAATGACACACAGAGCAGCCATGTCTGCGTCCATGTGTACACTGCTAAAGGCACACCAAACACACATAGGAGTCAGTGTTGGATGAGGATAAAGATGAGATACTGTCCAGGTATGTGGGGGCATAGGAAATCAGACAAGTACTTCTCAGGAAAGTGCTGGGAATATTAGTGAGGACCAAACACAACAGAATGTTGTACAGATGTTGTCGAAC